>NC_044251.1:41113259-41393416 GCF_003957555.1 Calypte anna
TCTTGTCCCTCTGAAGCTCCTCGGGTGGGCAGAGCTCCCCTGTGGATGGACAAGGAAGGGCAGAAGGCAGCTCCTGAATGTGCTTCCCATGTGTTTTGCTCTTTCCCATTGAATCCGAGCCCACCCCCAGCTCTCTGTCCCCGTTTATCCCCACGGCTCAGCCCTAAAAAAACCCCTTGGAGCCTGAAACACCCCTGGCCTGGCAGCAGTCTTCGATTAAAAGAACAAATCCTTTCGCCTCCCAGCTGGAGCTGATCCATCCTCTCTGCCAGGGTGACCTTAGAGAGTCCTTTTCATGGACCCAGCAGGCAGAAGGGACCCACGTGTCGGGGACAACCGAACCTCTTCCCCCAGCTGGGAGAGGTTAGGGGTAGGGTTAGGGACAAAGAAAAGCTTTGGTGGGAGGGATGGGGCCAGGAAGATGTGGCCGAGAAGGGGATTTGCTCAGCCAGGCTGTCAGGGGAAAGACAAAGGCAGGAAGGAGATAAATGAAGGGAAGGAGGCTAATTGCTGGGATTAGGCAGCCCAGGGGCAGAGGGGGCTGCAGGGCTTGGAGATCCCTGGGGAGGGAGGTCAGGAGAGGAGAGATGAGCTGGAGAGGAGGTTTTTGGGGAGAGCTTTGGATTTGGTAGAGCCCTGGGTAGGATTGTTTGGGCAAAGAGCAAAAAAAAGGTGACCAGCAACCCAGTTCTGGTGATGCTGCCAGGGTGGTCCCAGGTCCCAGCTCCCCCAGGACCCCATGGAAACTTAATTTATACACCAAATAAAAGCTAATTCTGCAGAGGGCTCTCGATTTAGGGTATAAACACCCAGGGAAGGGGCTCAGAGCTGTGCCAGCTCAGCCTGGTGTGTGATGGGGGTCAGAGCCCTGGGATGGGGATGAGGGGCCCAGACCTGCTTCAGGGGTCAGAGCTCTGGGATGGGGATGAGGGGACCAGACCTGCTTCAGGGGTCAGAGCTCTGGGATGGGGATGAGGGGACCAGACCTGCTTCAGGGGAGATGGGGAGAAGTTTTCTGTCCCTGTTGTGGTTTATGTTGGGGGGGGGGAACCATGAGACCCCCTGGGAACTCAGCATCACCGAGGGGTTGGGTTTATCCTGGCTCTTAACATCCTCCCTCCCTCCCTCCCTCCCTCCATCCCCTCCTCCCTCCCTCCCTCCCTCCCTCCCTCCCACCCTCCCTCCATCCCAGTGGATGCTCCCAGGTTCTTTTCTGGAGGCCAAACCCATCTGGGCTGGGATGAAACCCCTCTCTGCCAGGGATTTGGCTGGATTTTGGGATAATTAAGGAACTTGTGGTTAATTTAGGGGGGGAGTTGGGGACCTGCAGGGCTCGGGACGCTCATCCGGCAGCTGCAGGACCAAACCCAGCATCCCAGGAATGTTTGGAGAGAGGAAGGAAGGAAGGAAGGAGAGCCTCAGAGGCTGACACAGAACACACCACAGCTTTTCTTTACCTTTATGTCTTAAAATACCTTAAAAAACCTGGGGGGATCCTTTGGGCTGGAGCTCCAGATGCCTCGGGAAGCCTTTCAGTATTTCCATCCCATGGGTCTCCAGCTCTCTGGAATTCTGAGGGATCCAAGCTCTCCTGCCTTGCTACCTGGGAGGACTCAGCACTTGTTGTCCTGCAGTAGCAGTTTAGTTATTTCTCCTCTCCAGCCACTTTCTCACATTCCTTCTCCAGCCAAATCCCACAGTAACTCTTTTCTCTCTACAAAAAACACCTTGATTTTCCAAATTATGGTGATTTAGCACCCCCTCTTCCCAGCTCTCCAGAAGGAAAACCTCTCTCCCACAGCAACTTTGGTGACCTGAGCAGAAAAATGGGGGCACATTGGATGGATCCTGAGTATGGAAATCATCTTCCAGGTGGGTGGCCACCCCCCAGGCAATGCTGGTTGCCCTCTCCAGACCAGAAAGTTTGGGTGCAAGTGGGTGGTGTGGGTTCTCTGGGTGTCTCAGGGGTGGCTTGAGGTCACTGGGTGGCCAGTGGGTGCTGGGAGCTGGTGGCCTCCAGAGCCATCTGGGCAATTTGTCCATTTTTGAGGATGCACCTGAGCAAGTCCTGAGGACCCCTCCCTGGTTCAGAAGGAGGGAGAAGATAGTCCCAAGGGGGACAGGGGTGTCCCAGGGTGTCCCTGTCTGTGGGAGCAGAGGGATGAGGCCAGGAGGTGGTGAGTCATGAGATGAAGCTGATTCAAAGAAAGGAGACCAAAGCCAAGGAGAACCCTTCCCAAAAATGGAAATGTAGCAAGTTCTGGGTGTTGCCTGGTGGGAATCAACCACCCTGCCACAGCCTCCCCACTCCCAGCACCCAGCAGGATGCTCCCAGGAAAGGAAGCAGGAGCTGTGCTCCTATGGATGGAGCCACCAGGAGGGACACCTCGACATGGCCCAACACCTCAAGGGGGGGGGCTGTGGCCACCCAGGGATTCTTCCTCTACCCCTAACATCACACAAAAGTTATTCCTGCCACCAGCAAGCTGGGATCACCCCAGCTGGGCACCTGTTGTGGATTCTCTGATGTATCGTGAGGGTTGAGCTCAACCCCAAGGCTGTGCCCAGCTCCTCAGGATAAAGGGCCAGCAGACAGGATCCTTTTTCTCTCTGGTTTTACAGCCCCTTGGAGGTGCTACTGTCAGATCTGACTGGAATTAACCATCAGATCCCAGTTATTATGGATGGGAGGGGAAAACCCACAGATTTATTTTTTTTTTTCTGAGATCACAATGCTAAAAAACTTTTATTGTGCTGATTCAGGCAGCCCAGATGACCCCAAACCTTTCCCTGCCAGAGCTCATTCCCACCACAACCAGAAGGGAGCTGATTTATTGCCCTTCCTGCCAAATAACTCGACCCCCAGCAGGGTTTGTTTCCAAAATCCAGGAAGATAAAAGCTCCCAGGATGTTACTGTAGTGGCCCCCCCAGCCCCACACCATCCCTGCTCCTGCCTGACATCCCAACATCCCAGAGCATCCTGCAATCCCTTGCTTCCTGCTGCACCCCCCCTGCCCTTCTCTGATCACCCAGGAATGAAGTTTCCTTTCCAGGCTGCCCCAGGAGAGATGGATGTTTCCTGATGCTTCCCTTATCTCTGCAGCAGCTCAGCCATCCCAAAGCTTCCAGGGGTAGGATTTCCCATCCCAAACAGCCTCCCTGCCAGGGATTTGCCTGCTTTGCCTCCTTCTTGATGGGCTTTTTGGCAGGGGGAGCTGGAAACCTCCTCCCAGCAGCCACATCTGGCAGGAGCAGGGGAAGCTGGAGGGGCAGGATTGGGGGTTTGCTGGGCTGGGAGAGATTTGTTCTGGTTTTCATGGTTTGGTTGGGAGTGTCTGTGGTGGCAGGAGGTTCTGAGTCCAGCAGGAGCTTCTGGATCCAGCAGGAGCTTCAGAGTCCAGCAGGAGCCCTCCCCAACCCTGTCCCCCAGAGCATCCTCCACCTCACCCAGCTGCAGCACATCTGGTTCTGCACAAATCACCACCAAGTTGATGCCTATTGAGGTTTGGTTCATTTTTTTTTTTTTTTTAATGCCCAAGCTATAAGAAGAACCAACACACACACCCAGAGACCCCGAGGCAGAGGCTCTGCAGAGCCACATGGAAGTCATTACAGGGATCACTGCCCCAAGGAGCCTCCTTCCCTGGCACATGGTGTCAGCCAGCATAGCCTGTCCTCATCTCCACCCTGTCCCCATCTTCCTCCCCATCCTTTTCCTCATCTCCATTCCTATTCCCAGCCCTATCCCCATTCCTGCCCCCAAATTGTCCCCAAACTATCTCCAGCCCTGTCCCCATTCCTGTCCAAGAACTATTCCCATCCCTATCCCCATTCCTGTCCCCTGGCTCATTCCCATCTTCCTCCCCATCCTCATCCTTATCTTCATCCCTGTTTTTGACCCCAAAATATCCCTATCCCCATTCCTATCCCCAAACTATCCCCATCCCTATCCCCATTCCTGTCCCCAGGCTCATTCCCATCCTTACCCCCATCCTCGTCCTTATCTCCATCCCTCTTCTTGTCCCCAAACTATCCCTATCCCCATTCCTGTCCCCAGGCTCATTCCCACCTTCCTTCCCATCCTCGTCCTTATCTCCATCCCTGTTCCTGTCCCCAGCCCCATCCTTGTCCCCATCCCTAACCCCATAAACATTCCCATCCCTCTTCCTGTCCCCATTCCCATCTTTATCCCCATCTCTAACCTCATCCCCATCCTTGTTCCCAACCCCATGGCCACCTCCTGGCTGGGAGGGACATCTCAGCTGGGATGTCACCCTTGGGTGAGAGGGACAGGAGGTCAGGGGGACAAGGCTGGATTTGTCCCTGTTGCAGGGGTGGGAGATGCAGAGGGGCTGCTGGCCCCTTGTCCTGCCTGATTTCCCCCAGAGAGCTCTGGGGGTGTCTGAACTTTAAAAAAGAAAAAAAAAAAAGCTTTTTTTTTGTTTCTTTTTTTTTTTTTTTTTTTTTGGCACAGGGAACTCCTTGAAGGCTGCAGACAGCATCCAGCTGGCCCAAACCCTTCTCCAAGCCCTAATGGTTTTCTGTGGCCAGGCCAGGAGTTTTCCCCCAAAGGTCAGAGCTTGATGGCAACCAAGGGGAGCAGAAGTTTCTCTGGATGTGATGTGTGTCCCCCCCCATCCTGCTGGGGCTCCCAACCAACCCATCCCCAGCTGGGAGCTGCTTTCCAGGTTGCCCACACTGGGATCAGCCTGGGATGGAGGGGACAAGGGCTGCAGTGACAAAGCCCTGTCACCCTGGGACAGGAGGAGAGCATCCAGCTGCTTCCCAGGATTCCTGCTGGGAATGCTATGAATGTGTCCCTGATTTATTTCTCTGGCCGGCCCAAGGGGGGGGTTGACAAGTCTCTCCTTGTTATCTGGGATTCCTGGGGCATGTGGAGGGGTTGGGGACAGATGGGACACTAACACCCCCGGCCTGGCGCCAGGGAAGCTCTCCAAGAAGATGGGAGCAGAACTTTGGTTGCTCGCAGGCTGGATTTCCAGTCCCCCCCCAGCTACCTAGATTTCGGGAAGGGGGTGTGTGTGTGTTTTCCCCCATTCCCTCCAACACCGCTGGTCCCCAACCATCCCAAATCCAAGCCAGGAATCCCCCTCTCCATCGACCCCCTGAGGACTTGGTTGAGCTGGAGGATGGATTTTGGCTGTTCCCTTTTTCCCCCTCCACCAATTCCTTTCCCCACGCCCCGTCCTCCTCCCCACTCCTTGTGGATAAGGAGTCACATTCCTGCCCGCGGGATCCGAGGGAAGGGAGCAGGGAGCGGCCGGGGCCTCTCGCCTACGCCCCGGCCCCGGCCCCGACCCCGGTTGGCTGCGGGCCCGGCTCCGGGGGCGGTACAGAGAGGGGGGGGGGATAGAGGGGTGCGGGGCATAGATGGGGGGGATCCCGACTCCATACCCTCCCCCCCCAACCCCCCGCCACGGTGAGGAATTTAGGGATAAATTCCGACTGATGGGGGGCGAGGGGTGCGGGACCCCGAGGAGCACGGAGGGGAGGGGGCGGCTTTGCCCTCCAGGGGGGGGGCTACCCCGTTGTTCCCGGGACAGAGGTGGAGGGGAGGCTGTGAAGATAGAGGAGGATTGGGGCGAACCGTGACTGATGGGGGCCGGGGGCGTTAAAGCGGGGGATGTGGGACCCCGGGGAGCGGCGGGGATCCCCCTCCCGCGGGGATGCCCCATGGTACCCAGCCCGGGAAGGGGGGGCAAAACGGGGGAGGGAGGATGTATGCAGCTCTGGAAAGGGGGATTTTGGGGTCACCTCGACTGATGGGGACCGGGGGGTTATAGCGCAGGGGGGGTTGGGTGGTTGCGGTAGGGCAGGAAGGGCGGATCCTGGCTCGCCCCCCCGGGATGCCCGGTGGTACCCAGCCCCGGGGGGGTTGAACGGGGAAGGGGCGGGGGTGGGTGTGCAGCCCGGGGAGGATTTTGGGGTGAGCCCCGATTGGCCAGGGCCGGACCCGGGGGATCCAATGGCGATGCGGTCAGGGGCTGGACCCGCCCCCGGCAGCGGCTCTCCCCGGCCCCCCCCGTCCCGCCCCGTGGCTCCGGTTCCCTCCGCCGGGTCGGGGCCGTCCCGCCGGCTCCGCTTCGGTTCGCCCCGTCGGGTGTCGGTTCGGTCCGTCGGCTCCGGCCGAAGGGAGGGGTTGCGGCGGGATGCGGGTGGCGGTGCTGGTGGCGGTGGTGGCGGCGGTGGGGACAGCCCTGCCCCGCCCGGGGCTGTTCCCCTACGGCCCGGGCCGCGGCGATGCTCGGCTCCGACCCGGGGACGACGAGAGCTCTCCCGGGCTGCCCCTCCGCCGGGCCCTTCGCCTCTACGGCCGCGCTGCCCGCCGCCTCTACGTGAGTCCCGGTCCCCGCCCTGCCCTGCCCTGCCCTCCTTCCCCCTCCTCCCCTCCATCCCCTCCCTCTGCCCCTCCATCTTCCCATCCCTCCCTCCTTCCATCCACCCCCCACTGTCTCCCCATCTTCCCACCCTCCTCCTCCCCATCCCTCTATCCCACCAGCCTTCCCTTCTTCTCTCTTCCCCATCTTCCCATCCCTCTCTCCTTCCATCCTTCCCACTCTCCTCCATCCCTCTATCCTACCATCCCTACTTTCTTTTCTCTCTCCTTCCTTCCTTCCTTCCTTCCTTCCTTCCTTCCTTCCTTCCTTCCTTCCTTCCTTCCTTCCTTCCTTCCTTCCTTCCTTCCTTCCTTCCTTCCTTCCTTCCTTCCTTCCTTCCTTCTTCCTTCCTTCCTTCCTTCCTTCCTTCCTTCCTTCCTTCCTTCCTTCTTCCTTCCTCCTTCCTTCCTTCCTTCCTTCCTTCCTTCCTTCCTTCCTTCCTTCCTTCCTTCCCTCCTTCCTTCCTTCCCTCCTTCCTTCCTCCCTCTCTTCCTCCCTCTCTTCCTCCCTCTCTTCCTCCCTCTCTTCCTCCCTCCATTCCCATCCCATCATTTCCACCTTCCCACCCTCCTCATCCATCTCTCTACCCCACCATCCCTCCCTCCTTCTCTCTTTCCCCCATTCCATCTTTCCATCCCTCCTCCTGCTCACCCCCTCTCCTCCCCTCTGTCCTCCTTACCCCTCCACAAGTGTCTCTGCTGCCTCCACCCCTGGGTCATTTCTCCATCCATCCCTTGTCCCCTTCCACCCCTCTGTGCCCTGCCCTCTCTCCCAGCCTGCTGAAGAACAAGAGTCCTTTTTCCTCTGCAGCTGTTCCTCCTCCAACAGCTGGGATGGCCCCAGAACTCCTCCAGCTCTCTGGGGGATGGAGAAGCCCGAGGTCTTTGTTTTCTCCTTAGCAGGATGGGGCCATGTGCTCTGAGGGCCCTCAGCCCCGTGTCCCACCCCACCAGGGACTGGTGGCAGAGTCCCCTCCTCAGCCCCTTCCACGGCTCTCCCTGCAGGTGGGGACCAACGGGATCATCTCCACCCAGGATTTCCCCAGGGAGACCCAGTACGTGGATGATGATTTCCCCACGGATTTTCCTGTCATCGCTCCCTTCCTGGCTGACCTGGACACCTCGGGTGACAGAGGGAACATCTACTACCGGCAGGATGAGTCTCCAGATGTGTTGGACCAGGCTGTGGGTTACATCCAGGCTGGATTCCCCAGCACCACCGGTTCCTTCCTGCCCACCAATGCCTTCATCACCACTTGGGAGGATGTGGGTTCCTACCAGGAGCTTTCCCAGGATGCTGAGCCCTCCGAGAAGGTGAGGCTGATGGGCTGAGGTTGGACACCCATCCCACGTGTCGTGGGAGGAGGAGTTTTCCTTCTGTAGCACCCAAAACCCTCAAGTCCCTTCTTTCTGGGCAGCTGGATGGTGGATCCAGCCTTGGATGGATGGATGGATGGATGGATGGATGGATGGATGGATGGAAGGATGGATGAGCACTGGGGGAGATGTGGATTTTCTCCTCTCTGCTCAGAGCTCTGCTGATGGGCAGAGGAGGTTCAGAGGTTGCCTTCAGCTCCATGCTTGGGGTTTTTCCCTACTTTTCAGGCAAAGCTTTAAAAAGCTCTGGATTTTCCAGGCAGAGCTGTGGGGAAGCTGTGACCCAGGCCATCCCTTGGGCTCCTGCCCATTTCCCCGTGGCTTGGGGCTGCTCTGTCCTTGTGCCCACAGGCTCACGGCGAGGAACCAGCTCCAGAATTTTCACCATTTCCACCATGGATTGGCTGGGAGGCTGGAAAACCAGTTTGTAGGTTGTCCACTGAGGCAGGGAGGGGACCTGGGCTCTCCACCCCATGGGCTGATAAGGCTCCTGGAGGGGTGGACTTTCCCTGGAAGTGCTGGATCCATCACATCAGGCTGGTGACACGCCAAGGAGGTGACAGTGACGTCCTGCTGGCAGGATGGGCTCCTTGAAAGCAGTGGAGAATGCCAAGGAAAACTCCCACGAGGAATAACCAGAGCCACAGGATGGGTGGTTGGCTCAGTGCTGAGCTGAACCCAAGGCCACCATCAGTAGCCACCAGGTCCCTGTGGGCCACCAGGAGCCATCCTTGCCATCTGTCCCCCTGCTCTGGGGCCCTTTGGTGTTGGGTTGCTGAGAGGGAAGCCAAGCAGGGGAAGAAACTCAAAAGCTTGGAAGGAAAAAACACTTTTTTTTTTTTTTTTTTCCCCTCTAATTTCAAACCCGGGAAAGAAGCCGAAGAGATGCCACCAGGGGCCTCACTGTGACCTCAAGGCCACCAAAACCACGGCCTCCTCTTCCCAGTTCTTTATTATTTTTCCTTTATGGAGCTGGATCAGATTTGGGAATGAAACGAGCAGCTCCAGGGGAGAAGCTTCACACAGGAGCCACGGAGATGTGAGCTCCCTTTGAACCAAAACTCCCCCAAAACTTCCCCAAAACTTCCACTATTTTTTTTTTTCCCCAAAACGTGTCATTTGTCAAAAAGCTGCCCTCCTGCTGCTCAGGGATTGACCTCGGAGCCTTTACCACTCCCCCCATCCCGTCAGGCTTTGGAAAGTCACAGCGCCTTGGGGACACTCTCCAAGTCCTTGCGGTGACACTTTCAGAGCAGGGAAAAAAAGAAAAAAAAAAAAAGAGAAAGATTGGGTTTTTTTGTTTTGTTTTGTTTTGTTTTTCCTGGAATTTGCCCTTTCCAGCATTTTGCTGGCCACCCCTTGGCCACCTCACTCTTTGTCCTTCGATGTCACCCCTCGGGTCCCCCCCTCCCCAGGCAGGAATTGCCTCCGCTGCGTGGGGGGAGGAGGAATCCAGCCCTGGGGGGGTTTAATCCCATCCCCTCCCCAATTTTTTTTGGCTGCTGTCTCACGGGGGTTCTGAATGTCCCCAGTGTTGCCAAGGACACAACAATCCCTTTATGTCCCGACAGGAATCCCGACCATGCCCCCAGGGCCTCCGTGCTCCCCATGTTGGGGCTGAGGCTGTGGGGACATGGGGACAGGACAGGGGGGGGGGTTGTGTCCTGTCCTATCCCCCCTGCTCGCTGGTTTGGGGGAGAAATTGGGTTTTTAATCATTTTTCCTTCACTCGGGCACCATTCCCTGCTTGCTACTCATGGGCCAATATATATATATGTATATATGAATGAATATATTAATGTATAGTATTAATTAGCCATTAACACCAGCTATCATTGAGGATTAATAATAATTAACATATTTATTATTTGATAATATTTATTATTTAACATGATTTATTAATCTTTATTAGTTAAGAATATTTATTAGCTAATAATATTTATTAGTTAATAATATTTATTAATTTACATTTATTTATTAATAATATTCATTAATTTGGGACCTCTGCAGGTTGGGGGTTGCCCCAGTGCTGCCAGCTTGGGGTTTGCCCTCTTTGGGGTGATTTTTGTGCCTGTGTGTGTGGATTCCCTGGTGGCTCCTAAAGGGTTGTGTCACTCCCTGGCCTGTCCCCAAGGCTGCCTATAGAGGGACATATGGGTGTGGGGACAGCCAGAGTCACACGCATGTTTTTTCCTGAGGAAACCAAGCTAAAAATTCTTCTCCGGGGGAAGTGGGGAGGGGTGGGGGGGGGTTTGTGTGTGGGTTTTCCTCCAGGTGGTTGGAAAAGGGGGGACAAGAGCGAGGAGCTCCTGAGGTGCAGTGTCAGTGTGGGTTATGTGGCCAGGGATGCTCCTGGGCATGGCACAAGGTTGTCACCTCCCTGTGTGACAGCCCCAAGGGACACCCCAGTAGCTGGGGGGGGGGGTGGTTGGGTTGTGGTGGAGGATGCTGAGCATCTGCCCAGTGTGGGGTTTGGTGATGGCCCTGCTTGTCCCCTGAGGGGACAGGGTAAGGGAGGGTTCACCCACTGTGGTGAGCAGGGTGGTGGCTCTTGTGTCCTGTCCCCTTCTTTTGGGGTCCTGTCCCACCCCCCCCATGATCTCTATCCATCCCATTCTTCCCCCTGACAGCTCAACACCTTCCAAGCAGTCATAGCCTATGATGCTGAGGACACCTACACCATCTTCCTCTACCCTGAGGGGGGACTTCAGTTCCTGGGGACACGACCCAAGGAATCCTACAACGTCCAGCTGGAGCTGCCAGCCCGGGTGGGCTTCAGCCGAGGGGACGGCGATGACCCAAAGAGGGATGGGCTCTTCCACAGCCTGGCCAGCAGTGAGCAGGCTCTGAGGAACCTGGAGAGGTGTGTGGGGCAGTGCTGGGGGGGCAGGGCCACCTTTTCCCATCCTATGGCATCTTTAAAATGCTGGAAGAAGGAGGTGGGGGTGCCATGTGCACAGGGACAGAGGTGGCATTTGGGTTCCTTGGGAGCGTTGAGCAAGGTGGGTGCTTTTTGGGGGATCCCCCCACCTTGAGCAGTGTTGGACATCCATGCTGTCCTGCAGGGAGAGCAACGTGGGGGTGCCCGGCGTGTGGGTCTTCCACGTGGGCAGCACATCCCCTCTGGAGCACGTGGAGCCCGGAGGTGGCAGAGGACAAAGCCCCGATGTGTCACCAAGTGCCACCCGCCACGGAGCCCACCAGACGTCCACGGAGCTGCCGGCGTGGCAAGGCTTGGAGGCCACATCAGGACAGCGGGGTGGGGAGGGCATTGTCCCCAGGAGGTTGCCCCTGTCCCCCAGGCAGGAGCAGAGCCACCACCTGCACCCTGGTGGGGCTCAGCAGAGCCACTCTGCCAACCCCTCCTCCTACAGCTCCGGCCAGCACGGTGTTGGTGTGGAGGAGGATGAGCACTTTAATCCTGATGGTGAGTGGCCGTGTCCCCTCTGAGGGGTGACAGGGGTGCTTGGTGGTGGGAGGCTCCCCCCAAAAAAACCTCAAGCTTGTCTCTTCCCAAAGAGCCAGGGCTGGAGCTGGCATGGCTCCTGTCACCTGTCTCCTCACTCACCATTTCTTTTTGTCACCCAGGAGGGTATATGAGGGTGGCCACCTCTGTGAGGGGGTGGCTTTGTCACCATATCTCCCACCCTTTTCCCTTTGTCCCCAAGTGTTCACCTACAGTGCAGCCAGCAAGGAGACTTGTGCCCAGCACCACAGGCACTGCTCCCCACACGCCTTCTGCACCGACTATGCCACCGGTGCCTGCTGCCACTGCCGGGCCACCTACTATGGCAATGGGCACCAGTGCCTGCCTGAAGGTACGTGGGGTGGGTGTTGGAGGGTGGGCAACCCCCCTGTCCCTGGGTGGCCACTGCCAGGGGTGCCATCTCCCTGCCCAGGGGCCGTGCATCGTCTCAATGGGAAGGTGAGCGGGAGCCTGCTGGTGGGACGGGAATCCAGCACCTTCCAGGATGTTGATCTCCATGCCTACATCGTGGGCAGCGATGGCCGAGCCTACACAGCCATCAGTGGGGTGCCCCAGCCTGCTGGCCGTGCCCTCCTGCCCCTCCTGCCCATCGGAGGGCTCTTTGCCTGGCTCTTTGCCCTGGAGGAACCTGGGTCTGAGAACGGCTTCAGCATCACGGGTGAGGAGGGACCTGGGAGGTGTAACCCAGCCCCGTTGTTCCTGGGGGACAGAGACTCCTGTTGGGGTGGCTGGGCTCAGCTGGGGGTGACATGGAGCTTGGGAAAAGGGTGTGGAGGGGTTCAGGACAGCCCCACCATCACCTCCCCAGGTTGGGCTGGCTGTCACCTTGCTGTGAGCCCTCCTGGGGTGCTGGTGAAGTGGGGAAGGGTGCTGAGCCCCTGTGCCAAGTTTCCCAGAGAAGCTGTGGCTGCCCCATCCCTGGCAGTGTCTCAGCCCAGGTTGGATGGGGCTTGGAGCAACCTGGGCTGGTGGGAGGTGTCCCTGACCATGGCAGGGGGGTGGCAATGGAGGAGCTTTAAGGTCCCTTCCAACCCAAACCAGTCTGGGATTCTATGACCTTTCCTAAGCAGTCTTCAGGACTTTTTGCTGCTGGAGGGGATGTATCCCTAAAAATCCTACAACCAAATGATGCCTGTTCCTTTTTCCTGCCCAGGTGCTGAGTTCACCCAGAGCCTGGAGGTGACCTTCTACCCCAGGGGGGAGACTGTCCACATCACTCAGACAGCCGAGGGCCTGGGGCCAGACAACTACTTAAGCCTTAAGACACACATCCGGGGCCAGGTACCATTTCTCCCTGAGAACACCACAGTCCACATCACCCCCTACGAGGAGCTCTACCACTACTCCAGTTCAGGTAGGAGCCTGTGCTCAGTCTCAGCTTTGCTTTCTCACCCTCCATCCCTGCCCAAAACACCCTGTTCCCACCAAGGACCTTACCAAGGTCATCAGAGCCACTGATGCTAAAGCCACTTCTCTCCCAGCTGTCACCTCCTCTGCTCACCGGGAGTACACCCTGCTCACTGGGACAACCAACCAGACCTTGTCCTACCGCCTGCACCAGAACATCACCTTCTCCAGCTGTCCCTACACCCGCCTGCCCCCCCGGCAGAGCTTGGGGGTGTCCCATGCCTTCACCCTCTATGACACCCAGGAGCACGTCCTGCGCTACGCCCTGGCTGCTCGCATCGCACCAGCACCAGGTGAGACCCAGCACCCATCGCAGGGTGCACCCCCCTCCCCTGGGTGCCAGTCCTCACGCCAGGCAGGAGCCCAATCCCAAAGCTGTGGTGTGCTTGCTTCACCCAAAAAGAGTGGCTTCACCCTACAGAAAGAGGGTTCTTTACAGAGTCACTGGGGCACTCGGGTTGGAAAAGCCCTTTAAGGTCATCAGGTCCAACCCTCACCCCAGCAGTGCCAAGGCCACCCCTGCCCCATGTCCCTCATCCCCACATCTCCAGGGCTCTGAAACCCCTCCAGGGATGATGGGGACTCCAGCCCTGCCCTGGGCAGCCTGGGCCAGGCCCTGACAACCCTTGCCAGGGAGAAATTCTTCCCCAGCTCCAACCTAAACCTCCCCTGGCACAACTTGAGGCTCCTCTTCTCCCATCCCTTGTTCCTTGGGAGCAGAGCCCGACCCCCCCTGGCTCCAACCTCCTCTCAGGGGGTTGCAGAGAGCCAGAAGGTCTCCCCTCAGCCTCCTCTGCTCCAGGATCAACACCCCCAGCTCCCTCAGCTGCTCCTGGGCAGACTTCTGCTCCAGACCCTTCCCCAGCTCCGTTTCCCTTTCCAAGCCCCATCCCTGGCATGGGGTGGGACACAGCTGGGGTGGCACTGGGTGGCCCAGCCCTGAGACCTCCCTGCCTGTGTCAGATGGGAAAGGGACAACTGGCCACCAGGAATTGAATGCCACCAGCTGGCTGCTGGAGACTTCTACTCCATTGACTCTGTGCCAGGACAAGTGTACAGGGATCAGGGCAGATGGGGCTCATTCCAGTCTGGGAACAGATCCTTGGGAAGCTGCAGCTCTGCTCACAGGGCTCTGCAAGGAAACTCTGTGTCCAGGGGAGGTGAAGGATACAAATCACACAGTTCATAACACAAAAAATTAACAGTGATGTAAAGACAACTCAGTTGAACGTGAGGTGTTTTCTAAAATGAATGCTAAGAATGCAACTAAAGCCCATCAAAATCCAGTTTGAAAGAGTGATGTTAAACTAATTCACTTATAAAACATCCCAAATGTTTTTTTGAGGCCAGGTTGGATGGGGTCTTGAGCAACCTGCTCTTGTGGGAGGTGTCCCTGCCCATGCAGGGGGGGTGGAACTGGATGAGCTTTAAGGTCCCTTTTAACCCAAACCATTTGATGATTCTATGATATTAAAACAAATGCAAATATTGGACATCCAAAACCATTTTCTAAAAGTAGTGTTAAATGCACTTAAACCCCATCCAAATAGAGCTTTAAAGTGATGTTCAGGATGAGCTGCTCATCACACCTTTGACTGAGTCACCTTTATCTCATCGTTAAGTTTTCATTTCTCACCTTTGATTGATTTGCTGCTACCTCAGGTTTCTTTTTTTTTTTTTTAATTACTCATTTTCTGTCAATTGTTTGTTACTCCTACACCTCCTGGACATACACATTTTCCTGGCAGAAATCAGAGCCCTGTGAACTCCCTAGGGATCTGTACCTGAAGCAGAACAAGCCCCTTCTTCCCTGACCCACATCCAGTTGTCCCAGTAGAGAACAACTGGTCTAGAAGCATCCCGTGGCCAGTTGGCAGTGGCCAGTTTTCCTATACCCATGTAGGACATCAGTGGGAGTCCTACTGGGTGTCTCCCAGGCTTTTCCCCCTCCTCATATCACCGGTTTGCCCACAGCTGATGCTGGGAACCCCGTGGTGAACCCGTGCCACGATAGCAGCCATGCCTGTGAGGAGCCAGCACGCTGCCAGCCCGGTGTGGGGATGGAGTACACGTGTGTGTGCTCAGCCGGGTACCGCAGGGATGGACGGGGCTGCCGAGGTGTGTGGTGGCCGTGGTGGGGGTTTAGGTGGGGTGTAGGACACGCCACAACATGGCAGCCCCCGTGGTTTCACGAGCTGCACTGATTTGGCAATTCACGGCGAGGGGGTGGGGAAACTGAGGCAGGCGCTTTAGGGATTTATTGGGATGGGGGAAGAGGCAAGAGGAGGGGGGGGTCTCCACTAGTCTGGGAGCAGCCAGACCCCAAAAATAGGGGTGTCTCCCCTTTTCTGTAGACGTGGATGAGTGCTCTGAGGGTCTGAGCCACTGTGGCCCTTTCACCACCTGCCGGAACGAGCCGGGCAGCTACCGGTGCGAGTGCCGCGGGGGGTACCGGCTGGCAGAGGACGGGCAGACCTGTGTGCGTAAGTGCCAGCCCCACCATTCGGGGTCCCCTGGGCCCCCCGGGGCTCACCCCGGCCACCCCCTCGCCCCTTTTGTCCCCCCTCAGCTCTGGCACCGGTGACAAACCCCTGTGAGGACGGGAGCCACCCCTGTGCCCCGGGGGACCGTGCTCGCTGCCTGCCCCGCGCCGGGGGACCCCCCGCTTGCCAGTGCCTGCCTGGATACACCGGGGATGGCATCCACTGCTCTGGTATGGGGACACTGAGGGGACCACAGGGTGGCCTGTCCCGGCTGAGCCCCGTGCCCTGATTGTCCCCATCCCTGCGCAGACGTGGATGAGTGTGCCGAAAATCCCTGTCACCCCGCTGCCCTCTGCTACAACACCCCGGGCTCCTTCTCCTGCCACTGCCAGCCTGGATACGAGGGCGATGGCTTCCAGTGCACGTACGGTGAGGCCACCAACTCGTCCCCACGCCAGCTCTGCTTAGGGTGGCATCCCCATCCTCACCCTGCCCATCCTTTGGTTTTTCCCGGTGGTGGAAGGGAGGACGCGGCAGCTGACCCCCTGCCAGCACGACCAGCTCTACCCACGGGCGGTGCCACCGGGACCCTCACCCGTGGGTGACGGGCACGTCCCCCAGTGTGACGAGGAGGGAGGGTACAGACCCCTGCAGTGCCACGGCAGCACCGGGTACTGCTGGTGCGTGGACGCCGCAGGGCAGGAGATCGCCGGCACCCGGACGGCACCAGGCAGCACCCCGCCACGCTGCGGGAGCCCAGGTGGGTCCCCTGGGGACACGGGGGGTGTTGTCCCCTCCCCACAGCACCCCAACCCTGTGGTGGCCTCTGCAGCATCCTTAGGATGGAGGCAGCCAGCAAGGAGAGGGCGAGCTGGGGCTCTCAGGGGGGAGGGGAGGTGGGTTGTGTCCTTTGGTATTCCTGAGGGGATTAGGGGGCATATGGAAGCTTCTCCCAGCACCGTGGGGGAGGAAATGGCTGTGCCTCCACCAGTTGTGGTGGAGGGTGCTGAGAATGTGTTGGAGCAGGCAGAGTCCTGCTGGTCCCTACCCACCCTGCAGCACTTTGTCCCCAGCCGCCAGCAGTGGGGACAGTGGAGGGGACCCTCTGCCCAACTGCAGGGCTTCTTGGTGCAGGGTGCTGCCAAGTGGGTGGCTCAGGAGGATCCTGGGCCTTTAGGGTGCCCTCGCCCACAGGGTTATAGTGACAGTGGCCACTGGGGCACCTCCTGTGCCACCTTGCAAGGGAGGGGACAGCCATGGGGTGCCAAGGGGTGCCTGAGAGGGACACCCCACCAGCCCATGGGGGGAGGGCAAGGGTGCTGGCAGAGCATCCCTGTGGGTGCAGTGGGGACAAACAGCAGTGCCAGGTGGGTCCAGGGGAGCAGCCTGGCACCCACTGAGCCTGGGGTGGGGTGTGGGGGGTTTTGCTGCCAGCAGGGTCCATGCAGCAGCTGACCCCCTGCGAACACGAGCGGCTCTACCCACGGGCGGTGCCACCGGGACCCTCACCCGTGGGTGACGGGCACGTGCCCCAGTGTGACGAGGAGGGAGGGTACAGACCCCTGCAGTGCCACGGCAGCACCGGGTACTGCTGGTGCGTGGACGCCGCGGGGCAGGAGATCGCCGGCACCCGGACGGCACCAGGCAGCACCCCGCCACGCTGCGGGAGCCCAGGTGGGTCCCCTGGGGACACGGGGGGTGTTGTCCCCTCCCCGCAGCACCCCAACCCCGCGGTGGCCCCTCCAGCATCCTTAGGATGGAGGCAGCCAGCAAGGAGAGGGGGAGCCGGGGGTCTGGCAAAGCCCTGAGCCCCCTGACTTGTGTGTGTGCGCGGGGTGTGGTGGCGAAGGGTGGTGGGGGGGGGTGGGGTGACTGTCACCTTCTCTCTGCTCAGAGCCCACCGAGCGTCCCCCCACCATGTGCGAACGCTGGCGGCAGAGCCTGCTGGAGCACTACGGGGGCAGCCCCCGTCCCGACCAGTACGTGCCCCAGTGCGAGGCGGGGGGCGAGTTCAGCCCCCTGCAGTGCCACGGGGACAGCGGGTACTGCTGGTGCGTGGACCAGAACGGCAGGGAGGTCCAGGGCACGCGCTCGGAACCCGGTACCACCCCTCCATGTAAGAGCTCAGCACGCCACGGGTGACATTCCCACTCCCCGTCCCTCCGCCTCCCTCCCCATCCATCACCCCGCCCGGGTGCGGAGCCGAGAGGTGATGGTCCCCAAACCATCCCTGTCTGTCTGCCAGGTCTTCCCAGCATCGCCCCGCCCCGCGTCCGGCCCTCCCCCCGCCCCGATGTGTCCCCACCGGCCGCGGGGACGTTTCTGCTCTATGCCCAGGGACAGCAGATCGGTTACCTGCCCCTCAACGGGACGCGGCTGCAGAAGGAGGCGGCCAGGACCCTGCTCTCCCTCCATGTACGGTACCTCTGGGGCTGGGGGGCAGGAGGACCTGAGGGAACTAGGGATGGGCTGGTGCTGCTGGGAATCACAGAGACATGGATGGGTTGGGTTGGAAGGGACCTTAAATCTGATCCATACCCACCCCCTGCCATGCCCAGGGACACCTCCCACCAGCCCAGGTTGCTCCAAGCCCCATCCAACCTGGGCTGAGACACTGCCAGGGATGGGGCAGCCACAGCTTCTCTGGGAAACCTGGCACAGGGGCTCAGCACCCTCACACCAATTTCTTCCTCACATCTCATCTCTCTTCCATCTGGAAACCCTTCCCCCTCATCCCATCCCTCCCTGCCCTTGTCCCCAGTCCCTCCCCAGCTTTCCTGGAGCCCCTTCAGGCACTGGAAGGTGCTCTAAGGTCTCCCCATTGCAGCCTTCTCTTCTCCAGCCTCAACACCCCCAACTCTCTCAGCCTGGCTCCAGAGCAGAGCTGCTCCAGCCCTCCCAGCAGCTCCAGGGCCTCCTCTGGACTCACTCCAACACCTCCACTGTCCAATATTTCACACTTCCCTGGACCACTCTCATCTGAGGTGTCACCTCTTGAAGGTTGATGTTGGTCTGTGGGGACAGTGGCACTAAGATGGAGCAGGAGTGATCTCAGCTTACCCTCCAGCCATCCCCAAGCACAGTGGAAGGTCACAACCTGGAAAAGGAAGGAGCATGGGTGCTTGCTGAGCTCTGTCAGCCCCAGGCCATCAGCCGCACGTTTCCACTACAAATTGCCTCTTCCCTTCCTTGGACTCCTCTTGGAACGTGGCCATGTGCATGTCCAGCCAGGCCAGACTGAGGGAGAGGAAGGCTGAAAGCTGGGCTGTGACCCTTCCTGCTCCCCAGGGAACTGAAATCCCTTGCCAAATCTTCCCATTCCCCAACCTGAAGGTCATTCCTTGGGCTGGCTGCACTGGTAGAGCAATGTTTCCTTGAGCTAAAGGGCTTCAAACCCATCTGGTCGTGGGTGTGTGCCTGCAGCAGTTCCCCTGCAGGAGGATTCAGCTGGGATGTGCACAGTTGGAGCCTCTCAGTGTTGAGTTTTGCCAGGGAAAAGGGATTTGAGCTTCATTCCCCATGGCTGCATCCTGCAGAACAGGATGGCTGGTGGGATAGGGACGCTCATCGAGGCTCTGAGCTTGTGACCCAGGTGGGATTTCATCCTGTGTCCTTCTCCCAACCCTGGCAGGGCTCCATCGTGGTGGGGATTGACTATGACTGTCGGGACAAGACCATTTATTGGACTGATGTGGCCGGACGGACCATCAGCCGAGCGAGTCTGGAGTCAGGGGCTGAGCCAGAGACCATCATCAACTCAGGTCTGTTCCCAGCCCTAGTGACATGGGCACAAAGCCACATCAGCAGCTCCACACCAGCTTGTGCCCATCACTACCAGAGGGCTGGGCTTTGGGGCCCTCCAGCTATGCTCACATCCCTTGGGGATGGGGACCTCCCATCTACACTCACATCCCTTGGGGATGGGATCCCTGTGAGATGTCCAGGAGCACCATGTCCCCACCATCTGACCACGTCCCTCATCTCTGGCAGGACTCATCAGCCCTGAGGGGCTAGCAGTGGATCACCTGCGCCGAGCCATGTTCTGGACTGACAGTGGGCTGGATAAGATTGAGAGAGCCCGGCTGGATGGTTCTGAGAGGAGGGTGCTCTTCGACACCGAGCTGGTCAACCCCAGGGCCATCACAGTGGACCCTGTCCGAGGGTGAGAAGCAGTTTTTCCACAAGGAATTGCATGAACTGGGCAAGAATTGGCCACGTCTGATGGTGTCACAGCCCCATCCTGACCCTGAGCAGCTCCACGCTGGGTAGGAGGGGCTGGCTCTGCTCCACACCTCTGCTTTTATGTAATAAGTCAGGATTTGGCTAAATCTGCTGGTTGGTGTCAGGGTGGTGGTAGGATTTTTCAAAGCTTTGGAAGACCCCTGGCACTAGAAAACACAAAGGGTGCTTCCAGAAAATGTGCTGCTCTGAGGACTCACCCTGGGTCTAGGACAGTTTGGGCTGTAAATGTGTTTGACATCGTTCTGGTTTACTTTTAAGAGTTTGTTGGGTTTTTTTAAATCAAATCAAGATTTATTTTGGGCACTGTGAGGGGGAAAACGAGGCCTCTCTCCTGGCAAGCACCAGGATGAAGAGAAAGCTGGTAACTTCCTACTGTTCTTCACTGTCCTGCTTGTTCATTTATCTCCTTATTTCCCCAGCAACCTCTACTGGACAGACTGGAATCGTGAAGCCCCCAAAATTGAAACTTCTACTGTCAATGGAGCCAACAGGAGGGTCCTGGTGAACAGGGACATTGGGTTGCCCAACGGGCTGACGTTTGACCCCTTCTCCAAGCTGCTCTGTTGGGCAGATGCAGGTAACTTGGAATCACAGAATGGAATCATGGAATCGTTTGGGTTGGATAAAAGCTTTTAAAGTCATCAGGTCCAACCCTTCCCCCAGCAGTGCCAAGGCCACCCCTGCCCCATGTCCCTCATCCCCACATCTCCAGGGCTCTGAAACCCCTCCAGGGATGATGGGGACTCCAGCCCTGCCCTGGGCAGCCTGGGCCAGGCCCTGACAACCCTTGCCAGGGAGAAATCCTTCCCCAGCTCCAACCTAAACCTCCCCTGGCACAACTTGAGGCTCTTTCCTCTTGGCCCATCCCTTGTTCCTTGGGAGCAGAGCCCGACCCCCCCTGGCTCCAACCTCCTCTCAGGGGGTTGCAGAGAGCCAGAAGGTCTCCCCTCAGCCTCCTCTGCTCCAGGATCAACACCCCCAGCTCCCTCAGCTGCTCCTGGGCAGACTTCTGCTCCAGACCCTTCCCCAGCTCCATTCCCTTCTCTGGACACACTCCAGCCCCTCAATGTCCTTCTTGTCCTCAGGGTCCCAGAACTGAGCCCAGGATTTGGGGTGCAGCCTCCCCAGTGCCCAGCACAGGGGGATGATCCCTGCCCTGCTCCTGCTGCCCACACCAGGGATGGTCCCAGCCAGGATGCTGGTGGCCTTCTTGGCCCCCTGGGCACCCCCTGGCTCATGTTCAGCTGCTCTTGACCAACACCCCCAGGTCCTTTTCCTTCGGGCACTTCCCAGCCACTCTGTCCCCAGCCTGGAGCATTGCCTGGGCTTGGTGTGACCCAAGTGCAGGACCCAACCCTTGGCCATGCTGAACCTCATCCCATTGGCCTTGGCCCATTGACCCAGCCTGCCCAGGTCCCTCTGCAGAGCATCCCTACCCTCAGGCAGATCAACACTGCCACCCATCCTGGTGTCACCTGCAAAGGGACTGAGGGTGCCCCCAATCCCCTCATCCAGATCACTGGTGCAGACACCAAACAGAACTGTCCCCAGCACTGAGCCCTGGGGACACCACTTGTCACGAGCTACCACCTGGAGTTAACTCCACCAAGAACCATGACAAATGTGTCGTGACAAACCATACAAATAGGACTTCAGCTAATTGCTGCCCCCAGCCTTCTCCTTCCACTCTCCTGCCCCAAAGGATTTGGTGTGACAGGGGCAGGGGGGCTCCCAGCATGTGTTGCTTCCACCTCTTGATGCCACAGAAGCAGTTTGAAAATTCTCTGAATGCTCAGTAAACTTTTGGTGATTTTTTTTTTCTTTTGTGGCCTGCTAACTGTTTGAAAAGGAACAAAGCACCTGGAGTGCACATTCCCTGATGGCACGGGCCGGCGCATCATCCAGAACAACCTCAACTACCCCTTCAGCATCATCAGTTATGCCAATCACTTCTACCACACGGACTGGAGACGGTGAGGAAAACCAAACTGCTCCTTCTCACCCTCATCCCAGGGCTCTGCTCCCTGCCCAGCAAGCCAGGGAGTAGCTGGGAAGGGCTTTGAGCCAGAGGGGGAAAACCAAAGGCAGTCCCCAGCCTGGTCCTGAGTGCTGGAACCTCCCCAGGGCCACCGTGTTCAGCAATGCCCACTTGTAAATCTCAAGGCAGTTGTTTAGAAACAGCTCCAGCTTCCTGGGAGGGAAAGAAATAATGGATGGGTGTGTTTTGTTTTGTTTTTTAAATACAAGCTAGCACCAGTTTCTGAAACTAGATGAAATCAAAGAAAAAGCCCAGTTTGTCCTCAGTTGTTACGTCTCCCCCTCCACTCTGCTCACTCTGTGCTCGCCTCTGCTCACTCCAGCTGGAAGCTCTCAGAATTTCAATTAAATCTCAGCAGATTATAACAAACACTTAAGTGCTTTGCAGGCTTGGAGGGGACTCTCAGGGAGATAATCTCTCCTTGGAAGGCTGCGTGCCTCTGCATCACCACTGAGAAATGCACCACTGAAGGAGTTGGATGTAGATTCTTACAGGACAGATTTCTTTCCACTTGTCCTGCAGGTGTGCAGGCTGATCTTTTGAGCTGCCTCTGTTCTCTAATGCATGGAAACAGGAGAAAATAATACCTTCATGTCACCTTCTTGTCACCAGGGATGGTGTGATAGCTGTTGATAAAGAAACTGGCTCCTTCACTGATGAGTATCTCCCAGAGCAGCGATCCCATCTCTACGGAATAACTGCAGTTTATCCCTACTGCCTTGGAGGTAAAGCCCAAACCCCCTCCCCTCAGTCCTGTCTGACACCAGTTACCTGCTCCACATCCTAAAACAATCCCTTTTCTCTCCACAGCAAGGAAATAGTAACTGCTGTTTGGAGGAATAACAATCTTTGCACCCAAAAGAACTTCAGACCCAGAAAACTGTTACTGCATACACCAACCAAGGGGGGAACCCCTGAACTGAGGCCAACAGTGACCTACTTGCCTGCAAAAGATTACCCAATATTTTTTTGAAGTTATACCTCAAGTCTTTACTACTGTATTTTTTTTTTAAAAAAGAAAAGTATTTTACAAAAAGAAAATAAATAAAAAATGGTCCTGTGAATCTTAGGCCATTGCTCTAACTCTTTGCTTATACAAGCAAATTTAATACCTAGCTTTCGTATTCAAAGGTTTTTATTTTATTGGAAGAAGAATGGATTCATTTTTTTTATAGTTTTGATAAGCTGACCAATGGGTCCTTTTCTCCAAAAGCAAGTGCCTGTGGGGACCTTTGGATGCAGCATCTTGCTGGGTCTGAGTAATCTACAGCCCTGAAGACAGAGACTGTGCGTGCTCCAGGAGGGTGCAGAAGAGTTTTACAGGATATGGCAAAGGCATGGAAGTTTGTCCAGAGGACAAGTCTGTCTTTTCACCACTGCCTCAATGCATGTCTTTTAGTATTTATATTAGAAGAATATGCTAGAACTATCTGTTCATGCTTGTTGGTTCTTCTAAGTGCCTTCATAGACCTACCCAGTGTAGACCAATACCTGTCCAGAAATACCATTTACGTTGTAACGCTTCACTGTTTTTCTAGGTTACTTCAATAATGGAATAAAATGGTTGTTTTGAAGTTTTCCCTTCTGGATTGAGTTTTTAAGTATTTCAGCTGCAGGGCAGACTGGGGAGATGCAGCAAGCAAGCCAGGAACGAGCTGTTCATATGGCAGGACCTCAGCAAAAGAGGAATCTGCGGGGCCTTTGTGTAACACTCCCCTCTCACCACGAAGCCAAACACAATGAAAAAGCCACATCTGCCAACTCGGAGCTAAACCAGAACAATTTGTCTCTTTTTTTCCCCCGACTTCATTTATTTAAAGAAAAATGATAATTCGTTAGAAGTCAGAATTCAATTTCCTGTTTTCTCTCAAAAACAGCAAAAGGAGACAATTTCAAAGAGCATGCCGGAGTTGCGCAGGGTCGCACGTCATTCCTAATTGCAGTGAGTATGCAAGGGACTAAAAGCTTTTATCTGTTCATCTCCCAACCTTCCCCAGTCTGTGGTCAGTCTTGGGATCAGCAATAATTGCCTGAACTGCTACGATGGCTTCATTAATTTTTGTTTGCAGCTCTCGGAGCTCCTCTATATGCAGCAAGCGGAGGATTTGGGCAGCTTCGTTGAGAACAGCATCTGGGTGAGTCAGGAGAAAGAGAAGGAGCATCAAAGCCTTTTTTATCTGGTGTGAAGGTCTTAAGAAAAGCTTAGTCAGAGAATCCCAGAATGTCAGGGCTTGGGAGGGAGCTCTGGAGCTGCTCCAGTGCCAGCCCTGCCCCAGCAGGATCCCCCAGGGCAGGACACACAGAACACATCCAGGGGGGGTTGGAAAGGCTCCAGAGAAGGAGACTCCACAACCTCTCTGGGCAGCCTGGGCCAGGGCTCCCTCAGCCTCCCAGCAGAGAAGTTTCTCCTCAGCTTCAGCTGGAACTTCCTCTCTTCTCCCTTCACCCCATTATTCCTTGTCCTACTCCTGGGCACCACTGAACAGAGATTGGCCCCTTCCTCTTGCCCCCCACCCCTCAGCTCTTGATGGACATTCAGAGAACCCCTCTCAGCCTTCTCTTCTCCAGGGCTCTCACTCTTTCTTCCCAGCAGAGATGCTCAAGTCCCTTCACCACCCTCTAATCTAAGTAGTTTCCTACTTGAAATAGGAAACAACATTCCCTGCTGCTACAGAGGGACAGCTCAGCTCCCTGCAGTGCTTTCAGTCCCCCACAGCCAAGTGGGGTCAGGAGGAGGAATTCCCAGTAGTAATTTAGGTGAACACGGGGTAAAAGCAAAGGCAGCAGAGTCTCAGATCACCCTTACAAAATAACCCACCAGCTCATGCCCATTTGCTCTGCCTCCCATTAGATTTTAAATAACTGATGCAGGCAAAGCCCAGGCAGAAGCAGAGGGGGCCTCTGCTGGTAGCAACAAGATTTACAAGAGGAGAGGGAAGTGAATTCCTCCCGTTTGCAAACGTGGCTGCCATTAAAAGCCATTATTTAAACAGGACTCTGAAACAACAAACTCCGAGGCTAAGATTTATGGGCTGGTTTTTTTTTTGTTTTGTTTTGTTTCTTGTGTTCCAAAACAAAATGCTGCGGGAGTGCTCGTAAATAACAAGCTGAAGGGGAGCAATTCTTTCCACTACAGGCTTTGTTACTATATGTATTAGCTATGTAGTTGACAGTAATGTACTGGGTCAAGGTTGCTGTTTGAAAGTAACATTAAGAGAAGTGCTTACCTCCCGTGTCAAAACCAAGAATGTGCTTTTCTAAAGCAACAGGCAAACCCTTTGAAAAGAAAAAAAAAAGAAAAAACATGTTCAAATGTCATTAAAAATGTCACTTTGCACGTTTGGGGACTTAAATCCAAGCAGTTAGCAGAGTTAGCAGGTTAACTCTGGAGGAGTGGATGCTTTGCTTCTGTCTCGACTACAAAAAGTCACCGTGCTCAGGAACACAAGTGCTCTGTGTCCTGAAACATCAGACCCAGGGTATTAATAAAGAAAAATCTCCATGCTTAATAACCCCTACTTGTCAAGAGAACCCCATTGGCTACAGGCTGCCCACTTTCAATCCTTAAAAGGCCAACAACAGCACTGCCAGAGCACACCCAACCCAGCAACATCCCTGCCCCGACAGACGCAAAGCCCGGACAAACGCGGCTTTCTCAGCCCCCACTGCCTGGACACAGCTGCCAGCTTTCAAAGCACTGGCAGACTGGAGAGAAAGCTGTAAAAATTCTCTGCAAGCAAGAATGTTCCTCAAGCACTGAACTCACAACCTCCCTCAGAAGCATTTGGTCAGGTGTTGAAGCTTAGGAATGAAACTGAACGTTTTCTAAGCGCCCGTTCCAGGAGGACAGGAGGAGGAGTGGGGTTTTTTTGGTGGTCATTTATAAATTGCTCACTTTGCCCTCTCCAGATCTGAGGAGAGGTCAGGATAAAACATCCCTGCCCATCTCTCAGTGTACACACAAAATAAGATTTAAACAATTTGGTTTAACTACCTCTGGAAGTGTTTTTCCAACAACTGCCTTGGCACGTCTGCCAACGGCCTTGGCATTTGGCACCACAAAACCATTGGGTTTAATTACTATTAATTCTACAATGATGGGACTGTAAACCTTCTAAGCAGTGAGGATTTCTTTTAAAGGCTTTTATATACATGCAAAAATATAAATTAGTTGATCAAAACACGTGAGCTGAATACAAAATGCTGTCTGAACCTAACTCTGATACCCCATCTTAAAAAAAAAGGTGGTTATTTTCCATGGCTTTTCCAGTAAAATGGATGTTTTACTGCCATCTTAAAAGACAGCTGCATTGTTAAAATTTAAGCAGCTTGTTGTTAATGCCATTTCATGCTGATTCTAGCAGGCTCTGGGCTGCACAGGTACCCACTGCTGCTACAAGAGGCAAGTGAGCTTCAGAGAGAGAGAAGACTGAAAAGCACCTTTAAATCCATCACCACACAGGCTGGTTCATTTCTCAGCCTCATTCTCCAACATTTGAGTTTCTAACTCCTGCACAAAACACTCATAAAGGGCCTGACCACTGCAGCCATTTCCCCTGGAACTGGGGAAGTATTGCCAGTAAAACTAGATTTGGTGGAAGAGGGGAGGACAAAAAAATAAATTCCAGATGTCAGGGTAGGGGGAAAACGTACCTGCTTTGTTGTGCTTTTAAACACACCCCTCAAGAGCATCCTTAAAGTGATTCTGAAGGATGCTGGTTGTAATTAATCCTACCTAGGATATGCTCATTAGCTAAGGAAAGCCCAGCACAGTCTGTCAGAATAAATCTGGATCTGTCAGGGCAGTGCAAACATTGATTTGCCAGCCCCTCAAAAAACAGCCTAAAAAAAGGACATGTCACATCTTCTCTTGCTAAGTGCACTGTGACAAGCCAAGGAGATAAACCTCATTTGATTTGCTACATTCAAACCACAAGCACAGCAGTCTAAGTGCCCTCAGTATTCATATTTCTCCTTCGTTGTATCTATTTTACCTTTTCCCCCCTCTGCTTTATCTTGTTGTTTCCAAGAATGTGACTTGTGACACTTAGTATATGGAGCTGTCTTCCCTGCAGCAGTCAGACATTTATAACCTGCTCCCAGGGAGGAGGCTTCATACACAAAGTGTCACTGGTGAGAAATCTGGCTCTTAAGCTGGCCAAAATCAGTTTTATTTTTCTCCTCCTTCCACCCTGTGACCCATTTATCCCCTTCTGCTTGTAAGACCCTTTACATGATGAAGTTGGTCACTGCTGTCACAGACAAAGCCATTTTTCTGCCTCTAATCCCCTTCACTTTCTCCCCTTCACTTGAAATCTGTCACTCCTCATGAGAACACACTCCCAATGACACGTGTCACATTCAGGGACATTTCAACCTCAGACCTGACCATGTTTTGAGGACCCAATCTGAGCATGAAGAACTGTCATGAAAAAAAAAATATCTCTGTTCCTCAAAGAAGCTGGTTCTGCCAAGCTTCCAGAAAATCCCATTTCTGACCCCTGCACGTCAGCTGTGCAGCTATGTAAACAACAGCCTAAAGAAGCTTTTCATTAATGCTAGTGACAGAACCCAAAATGACTACAGCACTCTCAGCTGCTTTCGTATTTTTCTTCTTTTTTTTGGGTGGTTTTATGGATAATTCAAGACCAAAGCTTTGATTTACTGCCCCAATGCTTCTGGAAATTACTGCCCTGCACTGCAGAGCACCTGCAAGAGCTTCTTAGAAACACCACGAGCAAGGCTGTGATGATAAATAAAGCAGGGATTGTTCTGAGCCAGAAAAGATGAAGGGATTTGTGCTCCTTGACCAGATCCAGTCACTTTAGCAGGGACATGTCTCAGTGGGAACCTGCAGGAGAAGAGAGGTGGCTTTCCTAGCTGTGCCCAAGCCATGGTGCCAGCAAATGCTGGAGAGAAGAGCAGGAGAACTGAGATGTTAAAGAAATGACAACCTGCTAAACCACTCATCCCCTGGAACATCTTTTAAACAGATCATCACAGAATGGCTGAGGTTGGAATAGACCTTAGAGATCATCTACTCCAACCTCCCTGTCATAGCCTGGGCCACCCCTGATCTCACCAAGGTTGCTCAAGGCCTCATCCAACCTGGCCTTGAGCACCTTTCAGGGAGGGAAACAGGCTGTGGTTAGAAAAGAATTCTGCAAAACGTGATGTTTAAGTGCAAAAGTTTTCCTCACCATTTCTTTTGGGCAAAGGGGAAGGGAGGGAGGAGCTGGATGTCCAGCATCAAGACATAGGAGGTGTACATCTGAAGCAAACAACTCCATACAAGGAATGTTTCAACCTGTTTATGAGGCAAACACTGCTGATTCCAAGGAAAAGCCAGGTGATACATCTCTTCTCACACTGCAGGCCTGCTGCACTGGACAGTAAGGGTAATCCTCTAGCAAATATTAAGACAGGAGAAGAGCTGTTCCCATGATATGTCCCACAGGTACATGTATTCACCCTCAGTCAAAACAAAGAGAGCTTTGTTTACTCTAGAAGATAAAGTTTCCACCCCTCTCCCAAGTGAGCTATTTAAACAGAACTGGTTTGGCTGGAGATGGCAGAATTTAAGCCTACATTTCTCTTCTCAACATGGAAGAATTAAGACACCAGCCTCAGGCAGGGTCCATACAAACCTCCTTGGACTGGCTGGCCTTGGCGATGGCATCCTGCGTCAGGCGCTCCTGAACCAGAATCCGAATGGCCTAGGGAAAAACACCAACAGGAGAGAGGGATTACTTGGGGACTCCATGGATTTCTAAGCAATTCCAAGAGGCAAAGGAGTCAGCATCATAACCCAGCATAACCTCAAACCCACTGTTTTGGGAAAGACTTATTGGAAAACCTCTTTCAGACTGGAAAGCTTTTTCAGGTAGCGGTTACCTCGGCAAAGAGTGCTTGGCAGAGCTGGGGTGGGGTCTCCTGAGCTGTGATCCAGGAGCCACAAAGATGTGATGTTATTCATCTCCTAGAATCATGGGGGGGTTGGAAGGCACTTCTGGAGCTCACTCAGTGCCAGCCCTGCCCCAGCAGGATCCCCCAGGGCAGGACACACAGAACACATCCAGGGGGGGTTGGAAAGGCTCCAGAGAAGGAGACTCCACAACCTCTCTGGGCAGCCTGGGCCAGGGCTCCCTCACCCTCCCAGCAGAGAAGTTTCTCCTCAGCTTCAGCTGGAACTTCCTCTCTTCTCCCTTCACCCCATTATTCCTTGTCCTACTCCTGGGCACCACTGAACAGAGATTGGCCCCTTCCTCTTGCCCCCCACCCCTCAGCTCTTGATGGACATTCAGAGATCCCCTCTCAGCCTTCTCTTCTCCAGGGCTCTCACTCTTTCTTCCCAGCAGAGATGCTCAAGTCCCTTCACCATCCTCCTAACCAGTGTCACTACTGGGCCAGAAACTGCAAGGAATGAGGATCAGTCAGGAAAACTAGTGATTCCCAAAACAAGCTGCTCACAACAGCAGCAGCTGAGATGGCACCAACTCAGGTTCTTCAGGAAGGAAAACCTGCTCCCAGGATCTTTTAGTAGGTGCTGAACCATCTTCCCCAAGCAGAGAGACCCAGAGCAAGGCTGCTCACCCTGGTTTTTAACAAGACTGAGGGCAGAAAGGATGTATTTTTAGACACAGGAACAAGAACAAGTCTTGATGTGAACACTCCTGCTGCTCATCTGTTTTCACTGGCTCCAGAACATAGCATGAAATCGTATCGGAGCTCTCAGTAACTGATACCTACAGCTGGAAATGCCTCTAAAAATAAGGGAAAGAATAGCAGGCAGGCTGAGTTCCACCAGGGAGAACTGGGTCTGTCAAACACATTCCTCAGACATTCCCTGAGGAGCAGCCAAATGTGACAGCAGCAGTTTTACTGCTTCGTGTTTCTCTCCCCGAAAGATTTCTCCCGGTTTTGGTCATGATTAAAGCTGAGAGGAGAGAGCAGAAATCCTTCAAACTGAAGGGAGCAGCCTGGATGAAAAGAGTGATTTGATGAGGAGTTTGAATTCCAGCAGTGAAACCAGGCCCTGTGTAAAAGAATTTCTGAGTGCCTTTTGCATTAGGAAAAGGACATCCAACTGTGTTACCCAGCTGCTTTCTGATCAGCTTGCCAGATTTAAATTAATAAAATTGGACTCCAGATCTCTCTCTGCTTTCTCTGGCCAGATGTCTGTGGCATGCTTGCACCCTCCTGCCTTCCCTAAGTAGTCATTTCAGAGTGTCCAAGCATGAACAGGCATCTTAAACTTCTCTCTTCTAAACTTCTTACTGGGATGGGGAATCAAAGAGCTTTCCTGACACATCCTAACACCACCAAACCCTGCAAACCAGTGTTCCTCTTGTTCTCATATGAATTGCAGGAACCTATTCTTAAAAAGAAAATTCCAGCTGGTGGTTTTGTCCAACCACCTCTGTCTGAGAAAAAAAAAGTGAGACTAGAAATGGGGAAAGTGACAGAAATGTACACACATTTATGCAGAAAAAACCCCATTCTCCTTTCTTTTTGGGTTGTTAATAGGAAATGAGATGAACCCAGATGCCTCCAGACAAGGCTGTGAGAAAACCTGAAGGATCTCTGCCTAATGAGGGCTGAGCTCATGCTGCAGATCCTCAACATCTCCTCAGCTCTCTCTACCCAATACTCCTTTTCAGTGTTTTTTGTGGTGTTTAGGGTTTGTTTTCTTCTAGGGAGTTGCTATATGAGACCTCCACCAGCTTTTAAAGGTCCAAATCTGTTTTTTGGGAAGGCAAAGGAGGGTTCCATGCTGGAGAGAATGAGAAAGTAGCTGAAATGGCTGCCTTTTCCTTAAGAAACCAGGCTAGGGTGATAATACTGTTTTAAGGACACCTGTTTTATCCTTATACACACTATATAAATTCCCATACCCAAAGCAGTTAATTTCTCCAAAATGAATTCAGCAAATATCAAAGCTTTTGTAATAGATGGACCTTCTTGTTATTTCAGTGCAATGAGTTTATTCTGGTGCCAAACAAAACTGATTTCCATACTATGACATGATCAAGTGGCAACTGAGGGTTGTTCCAGCCTCAATGAGCACAGAGCTTCAGGAAAACAGTACAGGGTTCATCCAAAATGTATAGCTAACCACTGAGCCCCACCACTAAATCATGTATTTTTTTCCAAGTCATCAAAATAGATGCTTTAGAAAATTAATTAACCTATTTACTGCATTTAAAAGCCAGGATTAGTCATCAAGACTAACTGAAATTGACTCAGTAATGACAAGGAGTAAATAGTTCAAGAGAGCAAAAGGAGGAGGATGCAACATTTAACTGTGGCTCCTTCCTAAGGTGTTTGTTTTACAACATCCTTTGCCTCACTTTGCATTAATTTATCTTCTGTGTTCTTACCTGCTTGGAAAGGCACAAACAGGATGACTTTTACTTCCTTTTTCTGCCTAAAAACTGTTACCAGTAACTCTGCACCACAAGCTATCACACCCATCCCAGCCACTGGGCAAAAGAAGGCAGAAAGGGAGTCTGAAAACTCTGCAACTCACCTTAAGCATCACCAAATAATCATCATGTCTCTGAATTTGGAGCAGATTAGCTAAAGCCATCACTCCAGCCTTGAAGTCAGGATTATTCACTGCAAAAATAATCATGATTGTTAAAAATATACCCTGGTTGAATTGGCTCCAAAAAAAGACAAAATTGGCTTCCTGATTAATAGAATCATAGAATCATAGAACTGGCTGGGTTGGAAGGGACCTCAGAGATCATCAAGTCCAACCCTTGATCCACTCCCACTGCAGTTCCCAGCCCATGGCACTCAGTGCCACATCCAGGCTCTTTGGAAAGATCTCCAGACACGGAGAATCCACTACTTCCCTGGGCAGCCCATTCCAATGCCTGATCACCCTCTCCAGAAAGAAATTCTTTCTCATTTCCAACCTAAACCTCCCCTGGCACAACTTGAGACCCTGCCCTCTTGTCTTGCTGAGAGTTGCCTGGGAAAAGAGCCCAACCCCCCCCTGGCTCCAACCTCCTTTCAGGGAGTTGGAGAGAGTGATGAGGTCTCCCCTGAGCCTCCTCTTCTCCAGCCTCAACACCCCCAGCTCCCTCAGCCCTTCCTCACAGGAATTCTGCTGGATCCCTTCACAGCCTCCTTGCTCTTCTCTGGACCTGCTCCAGCACCTCAATCTCCTTCCTGAGCTGAGGGCCCAGAACTGGACACAGGACTCAAGCTGTGGCCTCCCCAGGGCTGAGCACAGGGGCAGAATCCCTTCCCTGGACCTGCTGGCCACGCTGTTCCTGAGCCAGCCCAGGATGCCATTGGCCTTCTTGGCCACCTGGGCACACTGCTGGCTCCTGTTCAGCTTCCTGGCAATCCAGACTCCCAGGTCCCTTTCTGCCACTCTGTGCCCAGCCAGGACCTGGCACTTGGCCGTGTTGAACCTCAGTAGCAAATTGCTACTAAATCCACAGTAGCAAATTGCTCTCAAGGATGGGCAAGGCCATGGATACAGAGTGAGCCTTCTGTGTGGCTACAGCAGCATTTCAAGTGTGCAGGAGGCTTCCTAACCAGGCTGAGCTCATCAGCCAAGCCCCAACAGCATCATCTGCAACACCAAAAGCATTGCCTGTGACTTAAAACTGCAGCCAATTGCACAGAGGTGCCTCTGGTTTGGAAACCCTCCTCTCACTGCAGAGCTGTGGCTGCTGGGTGAGGGGAGGACTAATTTCTGAGCTTTTTGTAGGAAGGGAAAGGAGAGAAGTCTTGGGGGGATTTAGGGCTAATTTTAGCAGCTCTTTCCCATCACTTCCTTTTATTGTGAATGTGCCTAGCAGAAAAAAAATGTAAATTATTCTGAGAGGTACTGAGTCAACATAAAATACTCCACAGAACTGAAGTCCCCAGTCTGCATTCATGTCTCCTTAGCCTTCTTTTTTTAAAATCCACTTCCCAGGCAGAAGGTATCTTGCTGTTTCACCCTAACCCAGCAAGCCCTGATGTTTTCTAAAGCTCTCTGTACATCTGTTAAGGTAAAAACCCTCCAGCTGTTTCCTCACTGCCTGATAAGAACCCTCCCAATCTATTAATATCTGATCAAGTCTCTGGGCACCTCATTCTGCTGGGAAGCTTCTCCCTCCCCCTGCTTTCCTCTCTTTCTGTAGAGGAAAAGCTTTTCATCAGTGCACATCCAGCCACCTGGGATTCCCAGGGAGCAGTTCCTCCTTCCTTTAGCAGCACAGCAGGTGAAAAACTCCAAGGAACTCTCAAAACACTGCTCACTGAGAGGCAGTTTGAGCCAGGAGTAAAGAAGATGCAAACCTCCCATTCCCAAACCTTGAAATAGGGCTTCCAAAAGCTGTATCACACTATTGTAATAATTTAAAATCAGGAAAACAGGCTGTGGAACACATTCACACATGCTGCACACTTACCATCCAAGTTAATCAAGGGTTCAGCATTCTTTGCTGTATTGTCAGCATTTTTAGCACCATCAGGGGTAGAGTCCTTGTACTTATCAGCTGGTAAATAAACAAGTGAACATCATTAAAGACAAACAGAAATAGTTAAAAAAAAACAAAACAACACCAAGCTGTAGTTTGGGTGTATTTCTGGAGGGTGCAAAGTGCCTGAGAACCTCCTGGGCTTAATCACTGATGGTTTGGAGCTCCCTGAGGTGACAGTGAGCCACCCCAAAAGCTCCTGTCTGGGAGCTGGGAGGGTGCTCCATGGATTCAGGTTCTCCCAAGCTGCAGCTTGAAGCTCCAGCACTCCTACAACGCACCCATTCCACCAGCACCAGCCCTCAGCCAGCAGCAGAGGCTCTACCACTACAAACTGGCATTCATTTGGCTCAGGGAGTAAAAGATTCCCACGAAAGGTTTTGGTTTATAGGCTGCAGTGTCCATCTACAACCCCCAGAGGGGTTTTTCAAGCCTTTTGAGGACAGGACCTCCCAACTCCTCCATTCTCACAACCCCCTGAGTCCCAGCCTGCTTGTTTTCTCCACCACCAGGGACTGAGAACAAACACTACAGATTCCAGGCACTTGTATCCCAGCTTTGTCCTGGGCAGAGCTCAGCCCTGCAGGAATTAAAGGTAATGGAAAAACAGTACTCAGGCTCTTATGTTTGTCACCAATAATTACATTTCTATCTGCAGCCTCACTGTAAGGAGATGAAACTGCTGAGATTTAACCCAAATTGTGTTTTGGTTTGGGTTTTTTTGTTTTGTTTTGTTTTTTCCCCTAACCTTGCCCTAGTTCCCAAGGGTTCAGACTTTACTCCCTGTGAAACCAGACTCTAAGAATAATTTCTCCCAGTGAATGCAGCCCTAAAGAAAGAGCATTTAATCCACTTCAGAGTAAGTTCTCATCGAGGCAAATCCTCCAGGGAGAAGGGTATAAATATATATATATATATACAGAAGGGGTTTTGTTACATCCAGAAATAAAATAATAAATGCAAGTATGCTGCTGCCTTGTCCCATGGGAGCTGAGCTGCAGAGAAACACTTCACAGCTGACCATGGTGCAAAATGGAATTAAATATAAATAATATAAACTAAATAATAACTAAATAATATATAATATTATATAAATATAATATAATAACTAAATATATATAGTTAATAATATATAATAATATAAACTAAATATAAATAATATATAATATAATATTATAAATATTATAATATAATATTTATATTATAATAAATATAAACTTAATAGTAGTTTAAGTATAATATAAATAATATAATAATAATATAAATTAAAATTAATAATATAATATTTAATGTAATATATTAATATATTAATATATAGAAATAATAATATAATAATATAATATATTATAATATATAAACTAATTTATAATATAAACTAAATATAAATATATATAATAAACTAATAATATAATATAAACTAAAATAATAATATAATATAATAATATAAACTAAATAATATAAACTAAATAATATAAACTAATATAAATATATAAAATATATAAATATATAATATATATAAAAATAAATATAAATATAAAAATAAAAATAAATATATATGAAATTAATACAAAATAAATAATAATAATAATATAAACTTCTGAGGGCAGACAAATTTGACAGATTCTGTTTCATTTTATGAAGCAAGACACAATCTAAAGCATTAAATTCACTCCTACCATTATCTCCATACTCCAGCCTGACTGCTAAGCCCAGAAGCCAGTCCACTGTTTCTTGTCTCTCCTGTATTTTGAAAGGACAGTTCACATCTTTCATGTACTGCAAGGAAAAAGAGGGAAGAGAAAATGGGTGCTGCTGACCTGCAGGAATTAGCCAGGAAAGAGGAAAATAAATAAAAACAGCCACTTTCCCACAGGCCTTCCAGTTGTTGGGAGGTTGTAATTAACAAGAAACACCCCTGTGAAACAGTCAGAGGTGTTTCAGAGAGCTCCAGGGTCTGACATTTAATAATGGCACCTGAATTGATGTTATTGATACTATTTATGACCAGAGAAACCCAGACACCCCTTTCTGTGCTTTCTGTTGGTTTGACACAGTGAGGGGGGAGCAGGGGAAAGGACTGGGAAGAGAGGAGAGCAAAAACTTCCCACCTGAAGCAGGAAGGAGCCACCTCAGGCTGTCCCCATGTGAGTGACAGAGCCTGAGGAGCAGAACTCATTTTCCATTTCTTAGGGACTGTGGGGAGGGACAAAACATGGCTGGGATGCTGTCTCTGCTCCTCTGAAGCCACAGTGACATTCTTTGCTGGGAGGGAGAGTGTCACCCTCCCCCTGCTCCAGCCCAGAGGCCACCAGAGGCTAGAGAGCACAAGCAGGGAGGGGTCTCCTGATAGGAATGAAGGGAAAGACAACCTGGACAAGCCAGAAGACCCAAGAGAATCAGCAGCCAGGGGTGTCAGCAGCACCTACATTGCTGCAGATGTCAGCAGAATGCCCTATAAAACAGGAGCACTGCAACTGCTGGGCAGTGAGCAGAGGCAGCAGCACCAGGGAGGGGAAAGGGAGGTGATCCTGAGCATCACCAAGCAGCATTCCCACCTCTTCAGGGGGTGGTTGGGAGAGAATGCCAATGGCATCCTGGGCTGGCTCAGGAACAGCGTGGCCAGCAGGTCCAGGGAAGGGATTCTGCCCCTGTGCTCAGCCCTGGGGAGGCCACAGCTTGAGTCCTGTGTCCAGTTCTGGGCCCCTCAGCCCCTCAGGAAGGAGATTGAGGTGCTGGAGCAGGTCCAGAGAAGAGCAAGGAGGCTGTGAAGGGATCCAGCAGAATTCCTGTGAGGAAGGGCTGAGGGAGCTGGGGGTGTTGAGGCTGGAGAAGAGGAGGCTCAGGGGAGACCTCATCACTCTCTACAACTCCCTGAAAGGAGGTTGGAGCCAGGGGGGGGTTGGGCTCTTTTCCCAGGCAACTCTCAGCAAGACAAGAGGGCAGGGTCTCAAGTTGTGCCAGGGGAGGTTTAGGTTGGAGATGAGAAAGAATTTCTTTCTGGAGAGGGTGATCAGGCATTGGAATGGGCTGCCCAGGGAAGTAGTGGATTCTCCGTGTCTGGAGATCTTTCCAAAGAGCCTGGATGTGGCACTGAGTGCCATGGGCTGGGAACTGCAGTGGGAGTGGATCAAGGGTTGGACTTGATGATCTCTGAGGTCCCTTCCAACCCAGCCAGTTCTATGATTCTATGAAAGGGAATTGAAACCAACTGGGAAAGCTCCCTTGCCCTGAGGGTGACTCAAAAAGCTCAGGAGGGTAGAGGAGATCACTCAGGCTGCTGGCTGCTTGCCATAGCAGTGGGAAACCATCTGTCTGAACTACCAGGAGGGGCAGAAATGAGCTGCAGGGGCTGCTTCCACATGTTTGCAAAGCCTCTGAGTGCATTAGCTGAACCCATTTGCCTTTTTCTGAACCATTAATGCAAGGAAAAAAAGAGCTGTTTATTTGCAATCCATTTCCTTTCTGCTTCAAGAGCTGAATCTAATCAGGCAAGGAACAAATGAGGATGGATACCACCTCTTGCAAAACCAGAGCTGAGAGAAAATGGTTTGCAAAAAGTTCTGCCATCTTAATGACTCTTTCAGTTTGGCTTCAAGAACACTTTTACATTCCTGGAAATGTAAAAAAAAAAACAAAGCAAACCTCAAAAGAAAAGGAGAAATATTCAGAGCCATTTACAGTCAGCAACTACAGCAGCATTCAGTGGTCACTTACAGGTTTATAGTTGAGAACTGAAACAAGAAAATACCTTTTCAAAAGATTTGGGCCAGTCATCACTGTGTATGTTCCTTAAATTCCCTCGGTCTTCAATCTTGTAATGTCTGATTTTCTGATCTTCCAGCCAGACAATGAAGTTTCTGAATTCTGTTTCATCTGTCAGTAAACAAAGCAAGGATGAACTGGTATCCTCAAGGCAAAATTCCACCTCAGACCAACAAATATTGGGGCTGCCCAGCACTTTTTTGGGTTTATTTACTGTATTTTTACCACAAGGATGCATCTAAAACCCAAATCCTGCATCCCAGGACAACCCCTCTGCTCAGCACTGGGTGGTTTTCCTTTTGCAAGTTGCTTTGAATTGGTGATGGTTGCCTGATTACACTAAGAGGCATCACCCAACAGATTGGTTTAATTGGGAATGGAGTTATAACTATTAAGAAAAGGTGAAAGAATTATAAAAAAACCTGAGATCTTAACTCTGTTATTTGGACAAACACACTGCATGAAGCAGGAACCTTCCCTGTCCCTCAAACAACACAAACACATCATGACCCTGCCAAGACATTTTTCTCCCTTTGCTGTTGACTCAGCTGCTCTTGGCTGTTGACCCAATATTTCACAATTTGGGAGCTGGAATTCCACATGACAAAGAACTGTGTGCCATACAAACATATTCCTCCAGGAGGGAGCAGTTAGCTTGCACCTGCACTTCAGTGAGAGAATTCATTTCTAGAGCACAGCCCTGGGCTACCCCCAACCACTCAACACCCAGCTGGGATACTTGGGCTTTGGATGGAATTTAATGCCTGAGTTCACAGAATTCCACACTGGTTTGGGTTGGAAGGGACCTTAAAGCTTCTCCATTCCCACCCCCTGCCATGGTCAGGGACACCTCCCACCAGAAGAAGAGATGAGGAAGAGAACTGCCAAGGAAATTGGTTCCTGGGTGGACACCCCCCTGGGGCAGTGAGCAGTTCAGCCACTGCTCCAGGGCAAGGTGAGCATCCCCAGGATTCCCTCCCTGAGTGATTCATGGGGACACAGAGCAGGGAGAGAAAACTTCCTGTAGGAAACAACCTGCCTGCAGCAGCTCACCTGGCATGGCTGGTTGCTAGCAACCACAACAGGAGAGGGAATTTTAGGCATTGTTTGCAGTGGTTTTCATAGAAGCCCAGAATGGTTTGGGTTGGGAGGGAGCTTAAAGGTCATTCAGTGCCACCCCCCTGCCATGCCCAGGGACACCTCCCACCAGCCCAGGTTGCTCCAAGCCCCATCCAACCTGGGCTGAGACACTGCCAGGGATGGGGCAGCCACAGCTTCTCTGGGAAACCTGGCACAGGGGCTCAGCACCCTCACAACAAACTATTTCTTTCTAGGATCTCATATCTAACCTAAGATCTCCCCTCTTCCATCTGGAAACCCTTCCCCCTCATCCCATCCCTCCCTGCCCTTGTCCCCAGTCCCTCCCCAGCTTTCCTGGAGCCCCTTCAGGCACTGGAAGGTGCTCTAAGGTCTCCCCATTGCAGCCTTCTCTTCTCCAGCCTCAACACCCCCAACTCTCTCAGCCTGGCTCCAGAGCAGAGCTGCTCCAGCCCTCCCAGCAGCTCCAGGGCCTCCTCTGGACTCACTCCAACACCTCCACATCCTTCTTACTTTGAGGACCCCAGAACTGGACCCAGCTTTCCCCTCGGTCCTGATTTTCCCCATGGAAACTCCCGATCCCCCCTAAGCTCCATGCCCCAGCAGAACCCCTGAGCCCCCAGAGCCGCCCTAAGGTCCCCGCAGACCCTTCCAGCCTTCCCCTTTTCCCCTGAGACCTCCGCACCGCCCCGCCAGCGCAGGGATGGAAGTCAGGAGGTTCCCAGAGCCAGGGGACGGCGAGGGGAAAGCTGAACCGGTGGGAAGGAGGGGAAGGGGGGGGGGGGAGGCAGCCAGGGCTGCGTGAGGGGAAGGGCGGGAAGGCCAGGACCGGGGATCAGAGGGGGATGGGGGGGATCAGAACCCCGCGGAGCCCCGCCGCAGCCCCTCACCCCTGCAGTTGAAGCCGGCCGGGTTGTGGTAGTCGAGCGCCGAGAGCTTGCGGCGGAACATGGCGCCCGTGGGGCCGGCGGCGCCTCCGCTGCCTCCCGGCACTGCCGCGCACCCCGCGCAGCCACGGCACGGAGGAAGAAACGCCCCCCGGGGCCGCTCTGCGCCCACCCATTGGACGGCGCTTGCCGAGTGGCGGCTCCTGCAACCAATTAGAGAGCGGATTGGGATGCCGGGAGAGGAAGCGGCCCCACTGCCAGCCGGAGTTACGCGGAGGGGGCGGGGTTTGTGGAAGGGGGCGGGGTCTGATAGGGGCGGGGCTTGGGGAGGGGGCAGGGTCTGGGGAGCGCTGGGAGGGACTGGGGGGTACTGGGAGGGACTGGGGGGTACTGGGAGGTACTGGGGAGCACTGGGGGGTACTGGGAGGTACTGGGAGGTACTGGGGGGTACTGGGGGGCTCTGGGAGGTACTGGAGAGTTACTGGGAGGTACTGGGGGGTACTGGGGGGTACTGCGGAGCGCTGGGAGGTACTGGGGGTCACTGGACTCTACGAGGCTGTAGTGGGCTATACTGGGGAGCACTGGGGGTCACTGGACTGTAATGGGTTATACTGGGGTATACCGGGGAGCACTGGGGGTCATTGGACTCTACGAGGCTATACTGGGGTATACTGGGGAGCGCTGGGGGTCACTGGACGCTACTGGTCTGTACTGGGGAGCACTGGGGTCACTGGACAATACTGGGTTATACTGGGGTATACTGGGGAGTACTGCGGGTCACTGGACTCCATTGGGTTATACTGGGGAGCACTGGGGGTCACTGGACTCTACTGGTCTGTACTGGGGAGCACTGGGGGTGACTGTACTTTACTGGGTTGTACTGAGCAGTACTGCAGGTCACTGGACTCCACTGGGTTATACTAGGGAGCACCTTCCAGTGCCTGAAGGGGCTCCAGGAAAGCTGGGGAGGGACTGGGGACAAGGGCAGGGAGGGATGGGATGAGGGGGAAGGGTTTCCAGATGGAAGAGAGATGAGATGTGAGGAAGAAATAGTTTGTTGTGAGGGTGCTGAGCCCCTGTGCCAGGTTTCCCAGAGAAGCTGTGGCTGCCCCATCCCTGGCAGTGTCTCAGCCCAGGTTGGATGGGGCTTGGAGCAACCTGGGCTGGTGGGAGGTGTCCCTGGGCATGGCAGGGAGTGGCACTGAATGACCTTTAAGCTCCCTCCCAACCCAAACTGGTGTCTGTCTGATTTCCCAGCACCCATGGGGTAGGTTTGTTCTCCTCAGACCATCCCTGGGGCCAGGCCCAAGGTGTCCCTGTGGGTTTTGCAGTGAATCCCATTCCCCCCAGACCCGGTGCCCACCCCAGGCAGGCCTTGCAGTTCAGAACATCTCCATGGGCATCAGGTGCTGCTCAGACAGGGGACAGCAGGACTGTGCCCCCCCTTTTTGTCACCACGTGCCTCCCCTCGACTCCCCATCCTTTGCCGTATCCCTCGGGATGGCTCAGAAGCTGTCAGTGGGAAGGGGTTGAGCCAACTCCTGCTCTCACAACCCCTCTCCTGCTCGGCAGGGCTCTGCTCAGCCATTTCCATCCCTCTCTGGCTCTCCTCCATCTCCCCAGGGCTGGCTGGGATTCATCCTTGGATCCACGGCACCTCCGGAGCGACGGCAGCGCCGAGCTGAGCTGGAGGAGGTGTGGAGCAGATGGGGAAAAAGGAGCTGAGATGTTGCTCCTTGCCAGCTCCAACTCTGGCATCAGGCCCTACATGGCTCATTAATGAGAAGAAACCCAAATTAGCACTAATTGCCTTCGTTAGCTGCGAGCCTTTTAGATGTGCAGGGTGGGGGAGGACAACCCCCTGGTCATGGCTCCTGGGCTCCTACAGGACTGGCAGAAAGGGTTAAACACACCAGGGAAGGGGAGGGTCAGCAAATCCAGGGGGATGGGATGGGATGGGATGGGATGGGATGGGATGGGATGGGATGGGATGGGATGGGATGGGATGGGATAGGAAGGTCCAGGGTTGTGCTGAAGGCACGAGAGGTGATGGTGACCATCCCCCTGCTCCTGGCATGGGACCGTGCCAGAGATATTTGTTCTCCAAGACCTACACAGAGGTGTCACACTGTCCAATGCTTGTCACCCTTCCTGGGGTGGCCAAGGTGTGTCCCTGCCCTTCTTTAAACCACTCCAGGAACAACCCAGAGGAGAAAAAGTCAGTGGGTGATAGAGCCATAGAATCCCAGACTCGTTTGGGTTGGGAGGGACCTTAAAGCTCCTCCATTGCCACCCCCTGCCATGCCCAGGGACACCTCCCACCAGCCCAGGTTGCTCCAAGCCCCATCCAACCTGGGCTGAGACACTGCCAGGGATGGGGCAGCCACAGCTTCTCTGGGAAACCTGGCACAGGGGCTCAGCACCCTCACAACAAAGAATTCCTTCCTACTGTCTAACCTAAATCCACAGTCTTCCATCTGGAAACCCTTCCCCCTCATCCCATCCCTCCCTGCCCTTGTCCCCAGTCCCTCCCCAGCTTTCCTGGAGCCCCTTCAGGCACTGGAAGGTGCTCTAAGGTCTCCCCATTGCAGCCTTCTCTTCTCCAGCCTCAACACCCCCAACTCTCTCAGCCTGGCTCCAGAGCAGAGCTGCTCCAGCCCTCCCAGCAGCTCCAGGGCCTCCTCTGGACTCACTTCAACACCTCCATCTCCTTCTGGGCTTGGAGACCCCAGAACTGGACCCAGCACTGCAGGGGGGGTCTCAGCAGAGGGGAGCAGAGGGGGACAATCCTCTCCCTGTCCCTGGTGGCCATGGGGGATGCTTTGCTCTGCTGCAGTGGGCACAAGGGGGGCATGGGGTGTCCTGCTGCTCCCCATCACCCCTTCCCAGCCTCCCCCTGCTCCAAGGACAGGGCTCAGCCCCCCCTCATCCTCAAGAGAGCCCCAAGCAAAGCCATTCCTGCTCTGGGCTGGGGACAAGGAGCACCCCTTGGGGACAAAGTCCCACCCTGAGCGAGCCCACCCCCTTGATCCAACTCCTCCTGCAGGGACAGGGAACTGTGGCTTGGTGGCATCTCAAAACCCCAAGAGACTTCACTTCCCCTCACCCATGGTCACCATATTCCCCACCCTAGGGAGAAGACCCCCCTGCTCCCACCAGGAATGGGATCCAGTCACCACCAGGATGAGAGCCCACCACCCCAGGGACCAGCACGTGCAGGAGCATCACCTCCAAAGCCTTGAAACAAATGCAAAATTTTATTTTCCAACGAGTACACAGACCTGGTGGGATGGGGATGGGCTACACCACAACCTCCCTGCCCTGGCTCTCGCTTCCAACCACCCCTTCCCCAAAAAACCCCTGGCACCAGGGGTGGGGGGATGGACTCCCCATCACCTTGGCAGACAAAGAAAACAAGAAGAAAATGAAAATAATCCTTTTTTTTCCAGCATTCCAGATATTTTTCTTTAGAAGCCTGAGGGTGGAGTTGAAGGCTGTTTGATACCACGTTGGAAATACAGCATCAGGAGGGAGAGGTAAGGGGTGTTTGATTTTAATTTAACTTTATTTGACTTTTTTCCAGGGGAGGGAGGGTGGGAAACGATCTTGGCAGGCGGTTTCTACTTGGCTAACAAAGGTGGATCTGTGTAAATACAAACACTGGGGTGAAATAACCTGGCAGCACACCAATGGCAACACCACGACCAACAGTAAATCAAGACCAGCAACATAAAAACACCTTCAATGAGTTGTTTCAGTTCACCTCTCCCCCCACCCAACCAACCCCCCCCAACCCCAGACTCTTCATGCAGGTTTTTTTTCCCTCTCTGTTTATGAAGTTGTTTAAAAAAAATGATTACAAACCATTTCTTGACAGTGTTGGGGTGCAAGCCCTGGGTCAGACCTGCTCAGCTTTGCTCTCCCTGGTGGGAAATCAGTGTTAAAAAAGAAAACCCCACAAGTTGGGGGGATTCACCAGGAGTGAAACCAGCTGCAGGGCCAATGGTTTCATCCATCCTTCAGCCTAAAGCTCCATGAGCTGGAGGAAAAAAGGTGGAAATAGGAGGTTAAGGAGGGTTGGGGTTGGGACCATCTCGGTGATTGGTGTTGTAGGAACGTTCCCAGGTGCCAAAAGTTTTGGAATCCAATCTGGATCCAATTGGTCTTCTCTGCAGAAGACAAGAAAAAGAGTATGAAAAGGTAGAAAAACCAAAATGCACTTGTTGGGGGATAGAAAGGTTTCACCAAAAGGTACCTAAAGACTTGCCCTTGTGAATCCATGGGGATTTTGAAGCTGATAGCTGAGTCAGAACTAATTCAGGGGGGGGTTCCTATTGACCCCCAAGCCCCTCCATGACCTAATTGTTTTATGATTCCCAAAGTTTCCCTGGAGAGTGGATGAGGGGGAAAGCCCAGGGGTGTTCAGTGACAAGGAGAGCCAAGCCACGGCCACAGAAGTATTTATTGACCCAAAGAGGAGCCAAAAAAAGGTGGCTTCTCTCTCCTGAAATGCTGATGTCCTGGGAATAATCCCTCAGCCTGATGCAGAGCTCATGTAAACAGGAATCAGGCACCTCTGGGAAGGGGAGACCCCACAGCTTCCCAAGCTGCTCCTACCCAGCATGGAGAGGGGGGAGCAGGAATGGGAGAGCTGGTGGGTGCAGGAAGGGGCAGAAGCATCCCATCCCACCATGGAAAAGTATCTCACCAGGGAGGAGCATCCCACCAAGGAGGAGAATCCCCTCAAGGAGGAGAATTCCACCATGAAGGAGAATCCCACCATGGTGAGCATCCCACTAAGGAGGAGCATCCCACCATGGAGGAGAATCCCACCATGGAGGAGAATCCCACCATGGTGAGCATCTCACCAAGGAGGAAAATCCAACCAAGGAGGAGCATCCCACCATGGAGGATAATTCCACCATGGAGGAGCATCCCACCAAGGAGGAGAATCCCCTCTAGGAGGAGAATTCCACCATGGAGGAGAATCCCACCATGGTGAGCATCCCACTAAGGAGGAAAACCCAACCAAGGAGGAGCATCTCACCATGGAGGAGAATCCCACCATGGTAAACATCCCACCATGGAGAATCCCACCATGGAAGAGAATTCCACCATGGAGGAGAATCCCCCCAAGGAGGAGAATCCCACCATGGTGAGCATCTCACCAAGGAGAAAAATCCAACTAAGGAGGAGCATCCCACCATGGAGGAGAATCCCACCATGCAGGAGAATCCCACCATGCAGGAGAATCCCACCATGCAGGAGAATCCCAACACAGTAAACATCCCACCACAGACAGCATCCCACTGGTGAGCATCCCACTGGTGAGCATCCCCCCACAGGACAGGATCCCAGCCCATCCCTAAGGTGAGGAGATGCTTCTGGGGAGCTGCAAGAGCAGAAGAGGGGATAAACCAGGAAAGCAGAGGCACAGAGGTGTAGGAGAAGAAGAAAGCCCTGGGAAGGGGGGGTCAGCTTGGGATTTCAGATTTCTAACTCCCCAGCAACACCCAGGGCAGGGACCACCCCGAGCCCCCCCACCTGGGGGGTTGGTGACACCCACCCTAAAGCAGGAGGCATTAGGCACCACCTGAGGCATCCCAGGCCTTGTCTTTGCTTTCCCAATCTCCTCCCTTTCCTCCCTCCAGCTTTTTCCCCCAGCACGTGGACTTCTAAAGCTGACAGAAAGGTCTGGAGAGGATGGAGAGAGACAAACCCTGCTGCCAAGGGTGTCCCAGGAAGGTGAAGCACCAGCCATGGATACAGGAGTCACTTTTACTCACAGGTGTAACCACAAAGGGGAGGTTGGGGAGTGGGATCATGCCACGGGGCCACCAGTGTCCTCACCAAGCCACCACGGGGCCACTCGAGCCCTGGGCTAATGCTACCACCAGGAGTTTAAAGAAAAAAAAAAAGCACAAGACCAAACACTGAGTAACATCAGAGTCAATCCTAACCTGTGCTGAGTACAGCTGAAATAAATTAGAAAGGGAAATAAATCTTTTTTTTTTTTGGAAAAAAACCAACAATTAACCATTCCAAGAAGGTTATACACATCCTTAGCAAGTCAGGTTGCTCAGCACAGCTCTGCTGCTTTCAGTAGGGAACAATCAAACAATTTGGTGAGCAGAAAAAGTGGCACAAATTTATTCTTTACATCATTATTTTTTTTAACTTTTTTTTTTCCCTTTTTTTTTTTTTTTTTTTTCTCTCTAGGCAACTCTACAAACTTCAGACCTTTTGCCTCACAATGCAGATCATCTTATTCCCCCCCCCAAAAAAAGGTGGCCAGGTTCTTTACACATGCACATCTCTGTAGCTCCCAGGCCGTATATTTTACTTATTTTTGTTGTTGATCTTGTTGAGATTCTGCAGCCCAGCAGGTCATCCCCATTCCTAAAAACTCTACATCAGTGTTCAGGGTGGCCTGAATGCTGGTCAGGCTCCTGGAGGCTTTACAGGATCACACAGAAGAACTTCTTCTCTCTAAAGGGGTTTTCTGAGGCTGGCACGGGGGTCAATAGAGGGTCCTCCTTGGCATGGGCTTCACAGTAGGCCATCAGGTCTGCTGCTGCTTTTGACACCTGGAATAAAAGAAGATCAAGGTCCTGGAGCAGGTCCAAAGGAGGCAATTGGGCTGGTGAAGGGATTCAGCACAGATCCTATGAGGAGAGGCTGAGGGAGGAGGGAGAGGCTGGAAGGCAGGAGGGCTCTGCAGAGGGACCTGGACAGACTGGAGAGTTGGGATGATCCCAATGGGATGAGGTTCAACACGGCCAAGTGCCGGGTCCTGCACTTTGGCCACAACAACCCCATGGGGAGCTCCAGGCTGGGCACAGAGTGGCAGAAAGGGACCTGGGAGTCTGGATTGCCAGGAAGCTGAACAGGAGCCAGCAGTGTGCCCAGGTGGCCAAGAAGGCCAATGGCATCCTGGCCTGGATCAGGAACAGCGTGGCCAGCAGGTCCAGGGAAGGGATTCTGCCCCTGTGCTCAGCCCTGGGGAGGCCACAGCTTGAGTCCTGTGTCCAGTTCTGGGCCCCTCAGCTCAGGAAGGAGATTGAGGTGCTGGAGCAGGTCCAGAGAAGAGCAAGGAGGCTGTGAAGGGATCCAGCAGAATTGCTGTGAGGAAGGGCTGAGGGAGCTGGGGGTGTTGAGGCTGGAGAAGAGGAGGCTCAGGGGAGACCTCATCACTCTCTCCAACTCCCTGAAAGGAGGTTGGAGCCAGGGGGGGTTGGGCTCTTTTCCCAGGCAACTCTCAGCAAGACAAGAGGGCAGGGTCTCAAGTTGTGCCAGGGGAGGTTTAGGTTGGAGATGAGAAAGAATTTCTTTCTGGAGAGGGTGATCAGGCATTGGAATGGGCTGCCCAGGGAAGTAGTGGATTCTCCGTGTCTGGAGATCTTTCCAAAGAGCCTGGATGTGGCACTGAGTGCCATGGGCTGGGAACTGCAGTGGGAGTGGATCAAGGGTTGGACTTGATGATCTCTGAGGTCCCTTCCAACCCAGCCAATTCTATGATTCTATGACTCCATTAAAGACAGGTTGTGCTGGGGACATCCCACCCCAAGAGAGCCCCCCCCCCCCAGCTGGGGCTGAGCTGGACATCAGCAGCCCAGGGTATGGAATATCGTAATTCCACATCAACTGATGGATCAGCAGCATGGCCCAAGTGTGGTGGGGTTCCCAGTTCCCCATCTCTGATCTTGCTCTCAGCACAAGCTCTTGGGAGCATCCTTCACCTCCTGCCTCCCCCCTTCCCATCCTTTGGGAATTCTGCATCCCTGTGCCCACAGCACAGACTGCACTGAGGCACACAGTGGGGTTTTTTGGGGAGGGACCTTAAAGATCACCCAGTCCCAACCCCTCTGGATCTGTGTGCAAGGAGCAAGGGATCATTTTGGGGCTGTTTTGGCCTCCTGGCTGAGCCTGAGTGTTTTGGGCAGGGTTCTGCTGGGAGCACTGAGAGAGTCCCAGGACCTGATTCAGACACTCAGATCATGGAATCCCAGACTGGTTTGGGTTGGAAAGGACCTTAAAGACCAACTTAAAGATCATCTGTTCCCTGCCATGGTCAGGGACACCTCCCACCAGCCCAGGTTGCTCCAAGCCCCATCCAACCTGGGCTGAGACACTGCCAGGGATGGGGCAGCCACAGCTTCTCTGGGAAACCTGGCACAGGGGGCTCAGCACCCTCATAACAAACTGTTTCTCCCCACGATCTTATCTCCATCTCCTTCCAGCTGGAAACCAGCTGGAAAACCCTGGAAACCCTTCCCCCTCATCCCATCCCTCCAGTCCCAGTCTCAGGTGTTGCCTGAGATGGTCTGAGATCTCTCCTTGTCTCATTTAGGTCTTGGGACTGCTCTGAATTGCAAATCCCTTTCCCAGTTCCCAATCTTGGCTTCTGTCTCATGGCCCCAGGGTTGGGGGTGCTGCAAAAATGGCCCAGGAGAAGAGTCACAGCCTGGGGAGAGGAGAGAGGTGAAGGAATCTGGACACCTAACACCCTGCCTGGGGCTGATGGACCATGGACATGATTTGAGCTATGTAGGATGCATCACCATCTCCTTCCAGAGCTGGATGGGATTAAAACCTCATTCTCCTCAAAAACCCAGCACCAAGCAGGGGCCCTGGAACAGGGGATGCAGCCCTTCACTTGGAAGGGGTTTAAAGCCCTTCCCCCTCATCCCATCCCTCCCTGCCCTTGTCCCCAGTCCCTCCCCAGCTTTCCTGGAGCCCCTTCAGGCACTGGAAGGTGCTCTAAGGTCTCCCCATTGCAGCCTTCTCTTCTCCAGCCTCAACACCCCCAACTCTCTCAGCCTGGCTCCAGAGCAGAGCTGCTCCAGCCCTCCCAGCAGCTCCAGGGCCTCCTCTGGACTCACTCCAACACCTCCATCTCCTGCTGTTATGGCAGCATCACCTCCTCCCAGCATCCCCCCAGCCCCCCCAAGCCACCTTTACCTTTATCCTGTCGATGTTGGCCTCCATCTTCAGCTGCTCCACCAGCTTGCGAGCTTGGGCTATGCTAGCAGTGTTGTTGCTAGCCATGGGCAAGCCAGGCAGGCTCTCCAGCTGGGCTAGGGGCACAAACAGAACCCGGGTGAACTCTGGGGTGGGTGAAATCCCCCCAAGGATGAGCTGGGGTTGCAGGAGCTGGCAGAGCTGAGCAGTGGGAATGTGAGGACAGGAGACACAGATTTGGGCACTTCACCCAGATTTTAATTTTGTTTTTTTTTTTTTTACAAGGCCAGCAAGCCAGCAGCCTGGGTGAGTGCCAAAAACACCCTCCTGTCCCCACTTCAGCATCCCCAGAGCTGGGGGTGCCCTATGAGCCAGGCTCAGGGGACACTGGGACCTCCTGGAGATGCAGAAGGACCCTGAGCTGAGCTGGGATTTGGGGTTTGGTGTTGGAAGGAAGGCAAAGAACATCAAACCAGGGCTGTCCCCGACTTCCCCTGGGACATCTTGGCCATGCCAGGCTGGTTCTCCTGTCCCAAGCCAGGTCCATCACCCAGCCCCACGTCCCTGCTGTGTCCCTTGGCCTCTTTTGCTTTGTCCAACTGGAATATTTTGGATGCTAAACAGGATGTTGGGAGTTTCTTGAGATTTTAAGCCTGGGCCAACAAGCTGGGGAAGCTCATGAAGTCCACGCCAGCTCCATCAGGGATGTTTCTCCTGTCACCTTCTCCCAGCCATCAGCTCCAGTGGCCAGAAACCTGGCAGCCAAGGCTTTTGTGAAAACGGGGCTGAGGCTGTCTGTGAGCTCAAAAAAAAAAAGGTTTTTTTAGGGGTATTCTGGAATAGCAGGCTTCAGAGAGCCCCCCAGCAGCTCCCTTGGCTGATGGGATGAGGGTGGCCCACAATGAGGGGCTTGGGATGTTTAGGGTGGGTACCTGGGGCTCAAGCCTGTCACCAGGGGGATGTAAGGGTGTTTGGGGAGAAGCTCATGCTGAAAAAAACCCAACCTGGCACTGCCCATGCTCAGAGGGGACCAGAGAACATGCTGGGGCCAGATGGGGTTTCATGGAACCACCAAATTGATTGGGTTGGGAGGGACCTTAAAGCTCCTCTATTCCCACCCCCTGCCATGGTCAGGGACACCTCCCACCAGCCCAGGTTGCTCCAAGCCCCATCCAACCTGGGCTGAGACACTGCCAGGGATGGGGCAGTCAGGATGGGTCCCTTCCTCCCCCAGCCACCCCCCTGCCTGGTGGGGAGCCCCAGGAGAAGCTGTGATTTTACCAGAAGCAGAGCTCTCAGGTGCTTTGTGCCTCTAGGGGAAGATCTGCTCCTCTCAGCCGTCTGCTACCTTTAAATAAAAAGGACAGAAATACAAATAAAACCACAAGGAGCTGGGTTATGGGGCCTGTGATGCCACTCAAGACAACGAGAAGGTGATTTATGGCACCAGGAAACCCTGAACCTTCACAGACACCAAGTCCTCAACCCTGGTGGGGAGGCAGCAAGGCTGTGGCTTTCCTTGAGTGTCCCCCCTTCCCTCCAAGCACCCCCTGTGACATTATTTATCTGTGTTCAGCCAGGTTTTCAGCATAGGGAGAGGTTTCAAGGCAGCAGGCACCTCTCCAGGGGGTGTTGGCAGCAAGGTTTGGAGCTGTTCCTTGTCCCCAAGTCATCCAAAGATGGGACATCCCAACCCCTCTGTAGGATGCAGTCCCAAAGCACCACATGGGATTTACCCATGCTCAGAGCACATGGCCAGGAGGGAAATGCAACCCCCAGGGAAAACTCCCCCAAATCCTCCCCCTAACAGAATCACCGAATTGGCTGGGTTGGAAGGGACCTCAGAGATCATCAAGTCCAACCCTTGATCCACTCCCACTGCAGTTCCCAGCCCATGGCACTCAGTGCCACATCCAGGCTCTTTGGAAATATCTCCAGACACGGAGAATCCACTACTTCCCTGGGCAGCCCATTCCAATGCCTGATCACCCTCTCCAGAAAGAAATTCTTTCTCATCTCCAACCTAAACCTCCCCTGGCACAACTTGAGACCCTGCCCTCTTGTCTTGCTGAGAGTTGCCTGGGAAAAGAGCCCAACCCCCCCTGGCTCCAACCTCCTTTCAGGGAGTTGGAGAGAGTGATGAGGTCTCCCCTGAGCCTCCTCTTCTCCAGCCTCAACACCCCCAGCTCCCTCAGCCCTTCCTCACAGCAATTCTGCTGGATCCCTTCACAGCCTCCTTGCTCTTCTCTGGACCTGCTCCAGCACCTCAATCTCCTTCCTCAGCTGAGGGGCCCAGAACTGGACACAGGACTCAAGCTGTGGCCTCCCCAGAGCTGAGCACAGGGGCAGAATCCCTTCCCTGGACCTGCTGGCCACGCTGTTCCTGAGCCAGCCCAGGATGCCATTGGCCTTCTTGGCCACCTGGGCACACTGCTGGCTCCTGTTCAGCTTCCTGGCAATCCAGACTCCCAGGTCCCTTTCTGCCACTCTGTGCCCAGCCTGGAGCTCCCCATGGGGTTGTTGTGGCCAAAGTGCAGGACCCGGCACTTGGAATGTTGAACCTCATCCCGTTGGGATCATCCCAACTCTCCAGTCTGTCCAGGTCCCTCTGCAGAGCCCTCCTGCCTTCCAGCTGATCCACACTTCCCCCCAGCTTGGTGTCATCTGTGAATTTGCTGATGATGGACTCAATCCCCTCATCTAAATCATCAATGAAGATATTGAACAGAACTGGGCCCAACACTGATCCCTGGGGGACACCACAGCCGCCATTTTGATGCAGCCCCGTTCAGCACCACTCTCTGGGCCCGGCCCTCCAGCCAGTTCCTAACCCAGCACAGGGTGCTCCTGTCCAAGCTGTGGGCTGACAGCTTTTTCAGGAGGATGCTGTGGGAGACGGTGTCAAAGGCTTTGCTGAAGTCCAGGCAGACCACATCCACAGCCTTCCCCTCATCCACCAGGCAGTCCCCTGATCATAAAAGGAGCTCAGGTTGGTCAGGCAGGACCTGCCCTTCCTAACCCCGTGCTGGCTGGGTCTGATCCCTTGCCCATCCTGCAGGTGCTGTGTGATTGCACTGAGGATGATCTGTTCCATGACCCTGCCAGGCACTGAGGTCAGGCTGACGGGCCTGTAGTTTCCTCGGTCCTCTTTCCGGCCCTTTTTGTGGATTGGTGTGACATTCCCCAACTTCCAATCATCTGGGATGTCCCCAGTGAGCCAGGACTGTTGGTAGATGAAACCTCATCCCATTGGAATCATCCCAACTCTCCAGTCTGTCCAGGTCCCTCTGCAGAGCCCTCCTGCCTTCCAGCTGATCCACACTCCCCCCAGCTTGGTGTCATCTGTGAATTTGCTGATGATGGACTCAATCCCCTCAATCCCTCCTCTTTGCCAAACTCCCACCAAGCATCCCCCAGCTCCTGCCTGGTTCTGCTCTCCTTGGGCCAAACTCTGCACTTAACTACTCTCTCAGGAAAGAATTTTTTCCTAGTATCTCGTCTCAAATGTCTGCAGCAAAATCTCCCAGTCCAAATCATTGCTGGCTGGCACCTGTGCTCCAAGAAAACACCAATGTTATTTTTGTCTTTTGGATTCATGGAGAGCAGCTGACAGTCAAATGACATTTTCTTCCTTCACCCAGCCAAAACAGGACCCCAAACTTGGGATTTCGTTGGGCAAAAGCTCCAAGATGCCACTGACATCACAGCACTGAGCCAGCAGCTGCTCTTAGGCTGCTCCTGAAACCTTCAGCTTTGCCCCATGATGTGGAGCACCAAACTCTGCCCCATGAAACCATCATCACCATTCCAGCAAGGGCACAGTAAGCAGGATGAAATTGGGGTTGAATTTGCTAAGGGCCAACCTGCCCCACTCCATCCCAGTAAGTTCAACACATCTAAAGAAGCCCAGACTGGTTTGGGTTGGGAGAGACCTTAAAGCTCCTCCATTGCCACCCCCTGCCATGGTCAGGGACACCTCCCACCAGCCCAGGTTGCTCCAAGCCCCATCCAACCTGGCCTTCAGCACTTCCATGGAAGGGATCTACCTTGTTTTCCAGGTGCATTTTTCCCTCCCAGCACATTTCAGGGGTGTGCATCCCTTGTAAATGTTTTTCTGTCCCAGAGGAGAGCACTGATGCCACTCCTGTGCCTCCTGTCCCCCCCAAGCCACCATGGATGCACTGTCCCCCATCTTTCCTGCCAAACAGAAACTAATTAAAACCATTAATTTGCCAAGGTTCCTGCTGCTCCCCATCCAGCTCCAAGCTTGGTGAGCTGCTTGGCCACCAAGGAGCAATGCAAAATGCCACGTATGTCCTGAAAAAAGCCACCACGACAGGAGTATTTCTTGGTGCTGGAGCAATCCTAAGCCTCAGTCCTACTCCTCCCTCCCAAATTGGGCTCCTAGAGGGCTCTGGCATCCCATAACTGCCAGTCCTGCTTGAAGGAGTAATTAATCTTTCTTTGCCAGCTCCTCATCAGCACAAATTGCCACCCCCTTTGCACAGAATCTTCCTCCAGCCTCCACCATCCCCAACCCAACAACCCAAGCCCAACATCTCCCTTTGCTCTTTTCCTCCCTTCCCTTGGGTTTTATCACTACTTGGGTGTAGGTGAAGACTGGAATTCTCTGAAATGTTCCAAAAAATGGCATTTTAAGGGTGGATATTTAGTCTAATCCCTTTAAACAGGCAACTACCATCACAGAGGGGTCTCTTGACCCCTTTGCAGTGGGTTGGGTCCATCCCTGGTCCAAGGCTGGGACACCAGGTCCTTTGCCAAAGATTTTATTACCTTTTAAAAGGTGAAAAGAGCATCAAGGGAGACTTCTATAGACCTGCATCTCTTCAGCCCTGCAGCCTCTGGGCTGCTCTGGGGTTTTAAAGCCTGCCTGGATCTCATCCTCTCCCTCCATCCAATTTTCCCACCTTCTTTTTCACCTCCCAGTGGGTTTTTCTCCACTTGGCAGAATTGTTTTCTCCCCACACCACCTGGAGCTGAAGGAAAAGGTATGGCTTTAGAGGAAAGAAACATCTGGCAGGGAAAAACCTCACTGTACCCCCCACTGTAAAGAGCAAAAGCAAAGCACCACATGGCATCACCCACCACTGAGACCATCTCCTTTTTGGAGTCAAAGCAGAAGCCCCCCTGCTTCCTGTTTTCAACAACAACAAAAAAAACATAAATCAGGCTTTCCATCACTGGTACAGCAGGATTTTCCACCCAGAGAGAGGTAAGTGGGTGAATCCTGTTGGGGCAGCCAGGATTTGGGGGGTTGCAGGGCTTGTTCTCACCCAGCATTTATCAGGTCTAGAAAAAACAATGCTAGGATGGGTATTATTGAAATATAGAGTGGGTTGGGTTGGGAGGGATCATAACGTGATGTTTGGTCCCCAGGTTCAAAGGATTTTAAATCCCCCACCCTATAACTGGACATTTCTCTTCCCTACAAGAGTCTCTGCTCCACCACCTCCATCTTACTGGGGCCCAGGCTCTGCTTGCCCTGGGCCATCTTTGGAAGCCCCTGGGCTGGTTAAATCCCCACCAAGTGGCCCTGGCTGCTTGTTCCAGGGTACAGGTTTCTTGCAGGATGTTCTCTTTACAGCCCAGCTTTGCCACAGGGTTTATCCCATGGCAGGGAGATGGGATTCCAGCAGCCTGGGCTGCAACCTTGGTGGAGTGAGGAATTTTCTCCACATCACCCCGGTACGAGGTGCTTGCTGTTCATTTTTAGGGAGTTTCCATCCTCTTTTCCCTCTAACAGAGAAAGTTGCCTGGAAGACCTGGATATCCCAGCACTGTGGAGGCTGCTCCATGCCCAGGTCCTCATTCCCAGTCTTTTTTCCAGCTGGCTTTGCTTTCCAGGTGGAAAACCCCTTCCAAAGTGGCCCCGGGGTTGAGGTTCCCTCTCCTGCCCCGTGTCCCCAGCACGGAGTCTCCAGGCAATCCGGGCTCTTCCCAACTCAGAGCCAGCCACGTTGCTGCCTCATGGCAATGCAGGAGGGATCTGGGGAGGGCAGCAGCGTGGGGCAGGGGAACCAAAGCTGGCATTGGAGGGATGAGCAGCAGATCCTGGGAAAGGATTTGCTGGTGTCTGGCGGGAGCTGCTGGAGGAACATCCCCCTGGAAAGGGCTTTTTGTGCCCCAGGGCCAGCTGGCAGGGAGCTGGCAGAGAATCCCAGGCTGGTTTGGGTTGGAAGGGACCTTAAAGCTTCTCCATTATAACCTCAGTTTAGGGGCTCAGGGGAGCTTTGATGTGGAGAAGAGCCCAGAGCTCCTGCAGGGAGCTGGGAGGGGAGATGTCTCCAGCCCAGCCAGCTGTCTAGACTGCCTGTGAGGAGAGGACCTTCTGAGAGGGTGTGATTCAGCTCAGCTCCCAAGCAGACACCTCCAGCCACCCAAAGGGACTCTTCAGAAAGGCAGTGGCAGGGAAATTGCAGCCCTGAATGGAAGCCACGGGGCTGTGAGACACAGCTGGGAACCTGTCTGGTTTGAGTTAGAAGGGAGCATCTGTGCTCCTTGAGCATGCCCAAGCATTGGCTCCATGTCCTGATGGTTTGGATAATCCAGAGGGAATGCTCACCAAAACCACAGAAGCCAGGGATGCCATAGCCCAGACTGGTTTGGGTTGGAAAGGACCTTAAAAACCATCCAGTGCCTGTTCCCTGCCATGGTCAGGGACACCTCCCACCAGCCCAGGTTGCTCCAAGCCCCATCCAACCTGGGCTGAGACACTGCCAGGGATGGGGCAGCCACAGCTTCTCTGGGAAACCTGGCACAGGGGCTCAGCACCCTCACACCAAACTATTTCTTCCTCACATCTCATCTCTCTTCCATCTGGAAACCCTTCCCCCTCATCCCATCCCTCCCTGCCCTTGTCCCCAGTCCCTCCCCAGCTTTCCTGGAGCACCTTCAGGCACTGGAAGGTGCTCTAAGGTCTCCCCATTGCAGCCTTCTCTTCTCCAGCCTCAACACCCCCAACTCTCTCAGCCTGGCTCCAGAGCAGAGCTGCTCCAGCCCTCCCAGCAGCTCCAGGGCCTCCTCTGGACTCACTCCAACACCTCCATCTCCTGGTGCTTTGGGGTCAGTATTACAACAGAGGGATGTGCTCCAGCTGCCATTCCTGCTGGGATTGCTCCTGACCCCTGCACATCCCAGGGCTGAGGCAAATGGGGTCTCCTGAAATCTCCCTTTCCCTGTCCCCAGGCCAGGTGTGAGGCAGCATCCCGAAGGGATAACGGAGCCGGGCACGGCTGGAGCATGGGAATCCCTCACGTGGGGCTTTTGAAGTCATCCTGTTGCTTTTTTTCTTTTGCTAAAAGCCATGGCTAAAAATAGGTGTCTGGGTTGAAAAGGAATTACTAAATATATATATATAACTATAAAAATAGTACAGCCCAAAAGAACCCAGCCAAAAGCCACACTTGCAGCGGGTGGGAGCTGTGCAGTCACCTTGAACCCAACAGCAGTTGCAGAGCTGGCTGGGAAAGGAGCCTGAATCCCCCTCTAATTCCCTGTGATTTTCCTGATGGAAAGGAAAAGTTAGGAGCTGGATTTCTGGGCTCCCATCGTGCTGCTCCCCAAAGGACCCAACCCCTCAGCTGGGGGTTTCGAGCCCCAGCTCCCCCTCCCCAGTCCCTTTGCCAACCTCCACCTTTCCCTCCCCCCCCCTCCAACATCCATCCTGGTGTTTACAATCCCTGACAAGGATCCTGGAGGCAGAGGACATGTTGGGAAAGACAGAAAGAAATGAAGAAGGAGCCCGAGGTGTGTGGAAATAAAACAGTGAGCCCGTTTCCATGGCAACGCCTTAGTTACCACACCAGCATCCGCTCCCTCCTGCCAAACTGGGCTGAGGTGGGATGGGTGCTGGTTTTGGTTCCCATGTCAGTGGGTTTGGGTGTCTGGGGGGTGGCAAAGCTGACTTAGCCTGGTGCAGCCCTAATCAGCCAGATTTCACCCCAAAAGCAATGCTGGGGGTAGCCCAGCAATGGCTCCTCCAGGAATTTTCCTTCTGGAGGCCACGCAAAGAGGAGGGAGGGAGAGGGAGATGTGGAATAGGAGAGGAGCAGCTCAGGCTCCAGGGGGACATTTTGGGTCCCTTTTTGCCTGGAGAAGTCACCGTGCTGGGGGTGTGACATGAAAGTGAGAATCTCAGCTCTGTGTTTTCTCCCAGGCATCCAAACAGCTCAGTCAGGGCAAACACAAACTGACCTCAACTTCCTCCTTTTCTACTCTTTAAGTTTGAGGTTTTTTGGAGGTGTTTGGGGTTGTTTTTTATTCTTTATTTTCTTTAAAAAAGAGATTATTCAGGTGAATTCAGGAAATGATCCTCTCATTCCAACCCCCAGCCATGACACCTCCCACCAGCCCAGTTTACCCAGTGGCACTGCCCAGCTCTCCTTGACAATACTTTGGGCACATTATTTAGGATTTCTACCTCAGCAATGACCAAGGACCACCTGGTTTCTCCCTATAATGCTCTGCACCCACCCTATATAACAACAACCCCATTCCAGAGGATTATTCTCTTCCCATACTGGACTGACCCTGATTTAACCCTGTCCAGGGCAGCTGGGGATAACCCAGAACTTCCAAACCCCTCACATGGATGCAGCAGCAGCTCTGTGACAAAACCACAGCTGAAATGCCAACATTAAAAATTCCTTTGAAACCCCAATACCAAAATCCACCCCATGAAAGGTGCTTCCTACCAATGAAGGGGCAGCAGGTTGGGCAGCCCCTTGCTTTACAGGGTAGAAATTTCTCCTCTCAAGTAGACTTTAGGTCAAGGGAAAAGGCACCAACTCCCAGATGGCCAGAAAAGAGCAGAAACCCTCAAAAAAAAAAAAATAATCTTTTTTTTTCCCCATGGAGAGACTTCTAGAAAACCAAAATCACCCTTTAATTAGAAGTAGCAGCACGGCAATGACTTCTTAATTCCTTCATTTCTTGATTTAATCCCCAAAACCAACTTGAATTGACTCTGAAATAAATTCTTCAGAGGTACCTTGCTCAGAAATCCCAGGTCCCTGCCCCTTGTGCCAGGAAAAAAAAGCAAAAAACCCCCCAAAAAAGAGATGGTTAAAGCTGCTGAGGAAGGAATGAGATCCTGGACCAGGAAAAGGAGTTTAACATCTGCTCAGACAGCTCTGAACTCCTGACCCTTCATTAAGGGAAGCAGCCAAGAGTGATTATTTCATGGTAATTAACTGATCCATTCTTGGGTTTCATTTTTCTAACATCCTGCTGGCCAAGGTCAAGATAAAATCCTTTGGGGGAAAGTTTGAAAGGAGGTTTGGAAGGGAAGGGCCGAGGGGAGCATTGCCTGGAGGAGCTCTTTCCCCCAACCCTACAGATGAAAAAAGGATTTGGTGCTTTGGCTGTGTCCCCAGGGCTCCCAAAGGGACAAACTCCCCCTGATGAGCAAAAGTCACCATCAGCTCAAGGCCACGATGAGGGACAAACCATCAACCCAAGAGCATGAAGGTCCAGCCCCCCCTGAGCTTTCTGCTTCATAGAGTCACCAAATGGGTTGGGAGGGACCTTAAAGCTCCTCCATACCCACCCCATGGTCAGGGACATCTCCCACCAGCCCAGGTTGCTCCAAGCCCCATCCAACCTGGGCTGAGACACTGCCAGGGATGGGGCAGCCACAGCTTCTCTGGGAAACCTGGCACAGGGGCTCAGCACCCTCACACCAAACTATTTCTTCCTCACGTCCAACCTAAATCTACATTTAGGTGTCCAGTTCTGGGCCCCCCAGTTCAGGAAGGATATCGAGGTCCTGGAGCAGGTCCAAAAGAGGCAACCAGGCTGGTGAAGGGACCCGAGCACAGACCCTATGAGGAGAGGCTGAGGGAGCTGGGGGTGTTGAGGCTGGAGAAGAGGAGGCTCAGGGGAGACCTCATCACTCTCTCCAACTCCCTGAAAGGAGGTTGGAGCCAGGGGGGGGTTGGGCTCTTTTCCCAGGCAACTCTCAGCAAGACAAGAGGGCAGGGTCTCAAGTTGTGCCAGGAGAGGTTTAGGTTGGAGATGAGAAAGAATTTCTTTCTGGAGAGGGTGATCAGGCATTGGAATGGGCTGCCCAGGGAAGTAGTGGATTCTCCGTGTCTGGAGATATTTCCAAAGAGCCTGGATGTGGCACTGAGTGCCATGGGCTGGGAACTGCAGTGGGAGTGGATCAAGGGTTGGACTTGATGATCTCTGAGGTCCCTTCCAACCCAGCCAATTCTATGATTCTATGATTTGGAATTGTTGGTGTTGGTCTTTTCTCCCAAGGAAGAGGCACTTCCAAGAAGAGAAGAGGGGAGAGGAGCTGATGTTTCAGTGGGAATTGACCCATCATGATCATCTACTCCAAGTGCCTGATCACTTCAGGGCTGACCCAAACTTAAGGAAAATTTCAGAGAATCCCAAACTGGTTTGGATTGGGTGGGATCTTAAAGACCAGGTGTAGTTCTAACCCCCTGCCATGGTCAGGGACACCTCCAGGGTGCTCCAAGCCCCATCCAACCTGGGCTGAGACACTGCAAGGATCCCATCCAAGCCATGTCCCTACCTGGAAAATTCAGAGCAGATGATCCTTGGGGGCTCTCCCAACCTGGCACTCTCTGATTCTATAGTCAGGTTTGGGTAAGAAAGAAACCTCATTTTTTAGGAGTGGGCTCTCCATCACCACATGGATGGAACACATGGATTTGGCCATGCCACAGCTTCCCAGCTCCTCCTGCAAAGCCTTTTCCAGCTAAAAAATCCCCCTTAGGAGGCAAGAACCTCACTCTGTCTCCTCACCCACAGAACTCCTGCAGCAGGACGTGAAGTGGCAGAAATCAGAAATCAGGAACCATCCCCTGATGGCTTCACCCCAACCAAAACCTTTAGGAGAATTTTATTTTAAGTAACACTCACACGAAGCCTCATTACCCTTTTGGCAGCCCCTTGGGAATCACCCAGCAAAAAAAAAAAAGATCCAACCCCATTAAGCAGCCCAGGAGTTTAACCCCCCCCCCAGGAATTACCTTAGACTCCTTTAATTAGGTATCTGCCATACAAAAGAATTAATTAATTAGTGATAAGCACCTGAACCACATTACTCAGAAGGTTCTGTTTCAAGCTTCAAATACAGCCAACAGGTTACAGCCTGGAATTTCTTTTCCCAGCTTTCCAAGCCAAGCCACAAAAGGAGCTTTTATTTTTTGACTTATTTATCTTTTTTTTTTGGGTGTGGGGTTTTTTTTTTCCCATTTTTTTCCCCTCCCAGCTATCCAGAGATGCTTCTAAAATAGTGTCACAGTGCGTGGGGAGGGGAGAGCTTTGGAATTTTGGAGTGTTTGGTGTGTTTTAGGCAGGAGGGGTGGGGGAAAAAAAGGAGGTTTGCAGCTCCAGGTGATCTGCAAAGGTTTCCCTACAAAGCTGTTTTGTTAGAGCATCCCCAAAAATGAAACAAGGGACCAAATCCCCAGCTGCAGGCAGAGGAGCAGCACGAGATGTGGGGTGATTTTAGCAGCTTTCTGCTTCAAATATTAATATAAAAACAGAGAGGAAAAAAATACTAAGAGGAGATAAAAATATATTCCCATGGATTTTCCCAATCCTTGGAAAAGGAATTTCCTGGGTGGGGCCTCCTCAGTTCATGGCCTGCAAGGTCCTGCTGGAAAACTTGAGGCTACAGAGGGGCTTCTCCCAGTTGTCTGCAGCAGGGATGAGGGCAGGGATGCAGGGAGGGATGCGAGGCAGGAGGGGATGCAGGCAGGGATACAGGGAGGGATGCAGGGAGGGATGAAAGGCAGGAGGGGATGCAGGCAGAGATGTGGCATGGATGCAGGAAGGGATGAGGGCAGGGATGCAGGAAGGGACAGAAGCAAGGATGCAGCAGGGATGTGGGCAGGGATGAGGGCAGGGATGCAGGAAGGGATAGGAGGGATAGGAGGGATAGAAGCAGGGATGCAGGAAGGGATGTGGGCAGGGATGCAGGAAGGGATAGAAGGGATAGAAGCAGGGATGCAGGAAGGGATGCAGGCAGGGATGTGAGAAAGGATGTGACAGGGATGTGGCAGGGATGCAGACAAGGTTGTGGCAGGGCTGCAGGCAGGACCAGAAGCAGGAATAGAAGCAGGACCAGAAGCAGGACCAGAAGCAGGACCAGAAGCAGGGCTGCAGAGCCCTGGTGTGCTGCAAACCAGGTTAGCTGGGGCTGGCTGGGGAGAAGTAGGTTGTTCCCCTGGCCTCAGTGAGCTGACCCATATTATCTCAATTAAATTTAACTTCTGCTGCCTCCTTTTTATTTTTTTTTTTCCTTGTCACCCAATGCAGCTGGGTCTAAAGTAGGACCCAGCTGTGGAGGCAGAGAGGACACCAGGGTCCTTCCCCATGTGAGCAGGGCATGGCCACAGTGGCAGAAGTGGGACAGGGAGGTGGCAGGGGGTGGGGAGGTGTCATAGAAAGGGGATGAGGGCTCCCCCCACTCAGCCCTGACCCCCCCATATCACCCCTGGCCACCATCCCCCCCCTTTAAACCTCCAAAAATCTGCTGTGCAGGGAGCCACACTCACTGAGCCCATCCTCATCCTCACCTCCTCACTCACCACTTCCTACCCACTGCCTGCAACATCTCAGTTTTTCTCCCAGAGCTGCCAAAATCCCTGGAATCAGCCTGTTTTCCCTGGGAAATGTGGGCAAAGCATCCCTGCCCCCAGGATTCTGGCTCCAGAAAGGATGGCACAGGCTCAGCCAACACGGATAGAAGGCAGATGGGAGGAGAAATTCCCACCCCCAAACACCACCACCTCCCAGAACTGGAGTTTGCAATACTGAGCATTGGAAAACAAAGTAATTAATAAAAATAAAGCCAAGGGGATGAAAAACAATGAAGTTTGTTGGGGCTTTTTTGGGTTTTTTATTTTGGGGGTGTGGTTTTGGTGCCTAATTTGCCACCAATTAATGGCTGTGCTTACACCAATCTTGGTTTTAAGCTTAAATAAAATAAACCCCAGTGTCTCCTCCCTGCTTAAACCTCTCCTTAAGAGTGGCTGCTTGAATTAAAATCATCTTTTTTTCTCCCCCCCAAGCTCAGAGTGAGAGGAAGGGGCAGGGTCCCCCCTGCTGGTGTTGGCTGGGGAGAGACTGGGAAGCACCCACCATGGATCCAACCCCCCTGATGAGGATGTGAAGATGAGCAGGAATGAGATGAACCCTCCTGAGATGGATGCTTCTTAAGTAATGCAGCTGGGCAGGATGGGACCAGCCCCACCAGCACTAAACAACCACCAGCACCCCCAGATGGGCTCCCCCAGACTCAACACACAGGGAGGGGATTGCAAGGGCCACCAGGTTGGAGGGATTTGGCTGCTGGAACTTGAAGGCCCTGGAAAATGATGGTCTCAGGGAACGTGGGAGTAAGAGGCAGCACAGGATGAAGGAGAATTTGGCTCTTTGCAAGGTGCTACAGAAACCACTGGGCTCCACCAGACCTGGGCAGTGTTCAGTGCATCCCCACCCGAGGTGACAGCATCAGCCTGGGTGCTTCCTACCAGGGACAGAGCTGCTCCAGCAGCAAAGGATCTAAAAACTAACTGGAAAATCTCATACAATCCCAGACTGGGTTGGGTTGGAAGGGATCTGAATGATCACCCAGTGTCACTCCCCTGCCATGGTCAGGGACACCTCCCACCAGCCCAGGTTGCTCCAAGCCCCATCCAACCTGGGCTGAGACACTGCCAGGGATGGGGCAGCCACAGCTTCTCTGGGAAACCTGGCACAGGGGCTCAGCACCCTCACAACAAACTATTTCTTCCTCACATCTCATCTCTCTTCCAGCTGGAAACCCTTCCCCCTCATCCCATCCCTCCCTGCCCTTGTCCCCAGTCCCTCCCCAGCTTTCCTGGAGCCCCTTCAGGCACTGGAAGGTGCTCTAAGGTCTCCCCATTGCAGCCTTCTCTTCTCCAGCCTCAACACCCCCAACTCTCTCAGCCTGGCTCCAGAGCAGAGCTGCTCCAGCCCTCCCAGCAGCTCCAGGGCCTCCTCTGGACTCACTCCAACACCTCCATCTCCTACTGTTCTGGCCTTGGGGACCCCAGAACTGGACCCAGCACTGCAGGGGGGGTCTCAGCAGAGCAGAGCAGAGGGGGACAATCCCCTCCCTGTCCCTGGTGGCCACACTGCTGGGGATGCAGCCCAGGACAGGGGGGGTTTCTGGGCTGCAGCTCCTGTTGAGCTTCTCCTCACCCAACACCCCCAAATCCTTCTCCTCAGGGTTGCTCTCACCCCATTCTCCAGCCAGGCTGTGGGGTTTTGGGATCCCCATGGGCAGGACCTTCCTCTTGGCCTTGCAGTTTCCATGTCTCTGTTTACTCTCCTCTAGGCAGCCACCACATGGTGACACACAGCTTGGTGTCACCAGCAAACTGAGGTCTGAACCACAGGTTGTGGGTGGCTGATGACCTCTCAATGGACACAGCAACACCTGAACCCACAGGGACTCCTGATTCCCATGGGAACAGCACTGAGCTGGTCCTGCTCCAAGCAGGAGGTGGGACCAGAGACCTCCAGAGGGCCCCTCCAACCCAACTGACTCATCATCCACGTTGAGGTGTTACCAAAATCCCTCTTTGCTCACTGGAAAACACCTGAGGGACCTGGAAAGCAAGAGGAAAATGTAGGGGAGGTGCCAGCTCATCCCAAAGCCACCAACTCTCAGGACTCACACATCCCAGGCTGGTGAAATCCAAACCCAGAGCCAGGGACTTCCCCCATAACACATCCCAAGCTGTCACCCAGAGGTAACCATCTCCCCAGCCTCTCCATCCAGCTCCTGCCAAAATGGGTCAAATTGCAGAGCCAAGACAAGCAGAAGGAAGCCTTGGAGCCAACTCAACCATGAGCTAAGTGAGAATAAAACCTGGATGCTGTGCCCAGGGAGCAGGGTAGGAAGCCAAAACCCAACAGTGAGGACAAAACCCAATGATGAGGACAAAACCCAACCTCCTGGTGGGTGGGGGACCAGAGGTGAGGAATCCTCCAGCATGCAGATGTGCTGGTCAGATGTGTTCCTGCAAAGCATCTGCTGCCCTGCAAGCAGCTCAGGGCTGGGGGGGAGGAAAGGAAACAGCTGTGGCTGGAGCCCTGCTCAAGAGAAACCTTCCAGAGATCACGAGAGGTCTGGGTTTGTCAGATAAAAAGCAAGAGCAGGAAATGTCACAAGGTTTGCAGAGCCAAGCAGCTACAGATTGAGTCTATTCAGCCCCCAGGTTTGACTCAGGATCTTTCTGTACCTCCTGCCAGGGTTTGCTTCAAAGCTTTCCCAAAGCTACAGAGAGGAAACATCCCTCTGGTACCAGCACTGGGGCTGCCTCTGCCCCCAAAATGCCCCCCCCAAAAATGGGCACTGACGTTTTCTCCTCTTGCTTTGGTTCTCAGAAGACTGAGATGAAAATCTTGGTGTCCCCCTGACCCTTTCAGGAAGAAAGGAGGAGAAGTGAGATGGTTCCCTTGGGTTCCATGAAGACCTCCAGGGACATTTAACCTTCCTCCAAAGCCATAAAACCTCAACAGGTTGGGTGCAGCCCATCCCTAAGGCCCACATTGGCCCTGGGCAGACATCTGCAGAGGCTGGGGACACATTAATCCCTCTCAGGATGGTGTCTGCAGGTCTGAAACCAAAAGCAGCAGCAAGGAAGAAGGTCCTGCAGCTCCTCCCTTGCACATCTCCAACCCCACAGTGTCCCCTGCATCCCTGGCCCAGGGGTTTTTCCATCCCCAACCCCATGAGCAGATGTTGGGTGCTATCTCTTCCACCCTTGACACCTGCCTGTGCCCCCCAAGGGCTGCTTGAGGAGAAATGCATCAAAATAGAGAAAAAAAACCTCTTGCAAAGGGATTCCTACCTTCACACAGCTCCTGTGCTGCCTTCCTCCTGCTGACCCCAACACAGCTGGCCATAGGATCATGGAACCACAGCTGGGGTTTGGTTGGGAGGGAACTTAAAGCTCATCCAATCCCCACCCCCTGCCATGCCCAGGGACACCTCCCACCAACCCAGGTTGCTCCAAGCCCCATCCAACCTGGGCTGAGACACTGCCAGGGATGGGGCAGCCACAGCTTCTCTGGGAAACCTGTGCCAGAGCCTCACTAAACTCAAATTAAAGAATTCCTTCCTCCCATCTCATCTCCATCTCCCTTCTTTCAGTTAAAAAACATTCCCCTTCACCCTTTCCATCCCATCCCTCCCTGCCCTTGTCCCCAGTCCCTCCCCAGCTTTCCTGGAGCCCCTTCAGGCACTGGAAGGTGCTCTAAGGTCTCCCCATTGCAGCCTTCTCTTCTCCAGCCTCAACACCCCCAACTCTCTCAGCCTGGCTCCAGAGCAGAGCTGCTCCAGCCCTCCCAGCAGCTCCAGGGCCTCCTCTGGACTCTCCAACACCCCAAAACAAACCAATCAATCCCCTCAAGGCAGGACCTTACAAGCCCCACCACGACCACTGCTTTTCCCTGGCCTCAAGACCCCAACCCCACCTTTGCACATTGGCAAATGAGCCAAGAAATAAATTTATTACATGAGAAACATCCTGGGCAGCTGCCAGGGTTTGCCCAGATCCTGTCCTGTCACCAGCCCTGTCACTATTGTCCTCAGGTGCCAGGCAGGGACCAGGGGGCTGCTGAGCTGCTCCTGTGCAGGCAGGAGGAGGAAAGGGGAGGGGGTTTCAGCACCAGTTTACTCTGAGCATCTCCTGTCACTGTGTCTGTGGTGGCACAGGGCAGTGATGGCCCCGTGGTGGCACTGGTGGCTCTGCCCAGGGGGATGGGGACAGCTCTGGAGGCTTCAGGATGGGATTTGGCCACTGTCCCCAGACCAAACCAGTTCCCTCCCAGTGCCAGAGGAGGGATGCAGAGCAGTGCAGGGATGGTAGGATTCCTTTGGTGGGATTCCATGGAATCCACTGATGCTCAGGAGCCCTGAGGAGCTCCAAGGCTTGGACCAAGCTGCTCTGTCACCTCCAGGCTCCACTCCCTCTTCCAAACGAGACCTTTCCAGCTGCTTATAGTGAACATCACAGGAGGGATGAGACCAACTTCCCTTCCCAAAACCCTCAGGAGGAGCAAAGATGGGACATTAAACCTGTTAATCCAAGACACTGAGGTCAAGGAGCTTTGCTGCACCAGAGCCTCCACCCTCTGCCAACCCTTGGAATGCTGTGACACCCATTCCAAGCCCTACCACCCCATGGACAGCGTTTTGGGGGTTCCTATCAGCACCCCCTAAGAATGAGCAACATCTCAGGAGGCCTTTTTCACAGACTCATTCTGGTTGGAAAAGTCCTTCAAGATGGTTGAGCCCAACCCTACCAAGTCCAGTGCAACCCCTTGGCCCTCAGCACCCCATCTGCAGGGCTTGGGTACCTCAGCAGGGCTTTGGATGCACCCAAAAGCATCACCCAGTACCAGAGACCTCCCCTCAGTGCCTGTACCCCCCCACCCAGCAACATTTGCATCTTCTCTCCTGGCTGAACTAAATCAGCCCAAGCTACAGTGATGGACAACAAGGAAATTGCTGCAGAAAAAAAAAGCCAGGGCAGGATGAGATAAGGTGAAAATTAATTGTGTGTGGTAGGAGAAACAAGTCCTGGTGCAGCTGCTGCCCAGGAATCGTGGTGGGTTTGCCCAGCTGCATGCAAATAGGAAGGTGCTGAGTTTTGGAAGGTTGGTGGGATGCCATTTCAGGGCTTTATTTTTATTTTCTCGGTGCTGAGGTTGTGGAAAAAAAAAAAAATTAAAAAAAAATTGGGTTTTGAAGTCCATGGGATGACACAAAATGCCAGGTTTTGGGCTCCAGGCTCAGCAGGGCTGTGTCCTGGCCCAGCCCTGGGGTTGGCTGCATCCAACTCCTGCTGCTTCCCAGCCGGAAAAGCTCCGGTGATTCAGTGCCCGGCTTTGATCGAACCCATCATTAATTAATCACTGGTTTGACCCAAAGCTTCAGCTCGAGGGACACCAGCAGCCCAGTGACTTCGGATAAAGCCCTGAAATGGCATCCTACCAACCCTCCAAATAAAAAAAACCCCATAACTCTCTGCAAGCAGCTGGGAAAAGCCTCCAAGATTCCTGGGCAGCACCCGGACCTCTGGGCAGCATCCTCCTGCTGCACAAGATTAATCCTCTCCTTATTTCATCCTTTTTTCTGCAGGACAACCCCACCCCCCTTTATTAATTCCCCCCCATGAGTTCAGGGGGTTCCTACCCTCTAAAGGAACCATTTTGGGGGGTGTTGGCACCCTACGTGTTGAATGCAGAAATAAACAAAAAAAAGACCCAGGGGAAGGTTGGAGCCTCACTGGAAGCCAGCAGGGAATCCAACTGGGAAAGGACAAGCACAGGAAAACCTCACACCCCCCTTTGCCACCCTGCACCTCCACCCTTTTAATCCCCCCATCTTTTCATGAGCTTTTCATCCCAGGAGGGAGCAGCTGGGGGAGAAACCAGAGGGAGAAAAAGAGCCTAAAAAATTAAAGACCCACCCTAAGCCCTCTGCTGGTTCCTGGGCTGGCTGGGAAGGCAAGAGAGCAGCATCCCCCATCCCACCCTGCCTGCAGGAAGAGGAGCTGTGCTGAGAACTGATGCAACTCATGCCAAAAATGGTGGTTTTCCTTCCATCCAACCCTTTAATCCCAACCCAAAACCCGGGGCAGCACCACTGGTGTCACGAGCACTCTGGCCTCAGTGCTGGGGTGTGTGTGGGGGGAGGTTTGGGGGGACACAGGGGGTCCCTGGGGGCTTTCTCCATCACTAATTACCATGGTAACAGCCTGCACTGACACCCGGATGTCCTCTTTTGGTGACTCACTGGGTTGGAAAAGCAGAAAGTGGTGGCTCAGCCACTGCCATTTGGAGGCCAAAGCACCCAGAGCATCCCCCCCTTGCAAAGCTGGCAGGTCCCAGGGAGTTTGGGAGTGATGGACACGTGTGGGGACCATCCCAGAGGTTGGGGGGGTACCACCTCCCCACCCCATCCCAAACTGGGGTGAAGGAAGGAAGGAAGGATGAGTCTGGTTGTCCCACAGGTGATGCTGAGCCCACCCAACTCATGGCACAGGTGAGCAGCAGCTTCCTCTGAGAAGCTGGAAGAGCCCCCCCTAAAATCCCCACCCAAAACGATGCCAAACCTCAGGAGAGGCCAAGAGGGGGAATGTTCCCCCTTTACCCCATGGCACAAGGGGGAGAAAAACCTCAGGAGTGCCTTGAAACCTCCTCCCAGAGAAAGGCTTCATCCCGGGGCTTTCCTGGCAATAATTAATTGAGTCATATTTCAATCCAGCCAGAGGCCATATGGTAGAAAAGAGGATTAAAATCGCCTGCTCCAGCTGCATTCAGGGAAATCCAGTTAGAAGGAAAAAAATCCTCCGTGCCTGGCCCCACTCAGCTGCCAGGGGAGGAGTTGCTGCCACCCCCATGGCCCCTGAGAGGGAAATCTGGGGGCTGGGAAGGCAATAAATAAAATAAAATAAAATAAAATAAAATAAAATAAAATAAAATACAAAATAAAATAAATAACCCCCTAAGCCTGCCATGATCCCCTGCCCCACATGCACCAGGTAAAGCTGTGGCAGGTAAAACACCCACTGGGTCACCACCCTTTGGGGTAAGAGCCTTAAGTTTAGTAGTAACTCGTTAGTAAGGGGCAGGGGATTGCTGTGCTCCAGGGTTTGCCTTCAGTATTAATCCATTTTTTCCTTGAAGATGCAAGAAAGCAAAAGTTTTTGATGCTGGATTCCCTTTTTTCTGCAATCCCTGGACCAGTTTTCCCCGGGCACATCTGCCTGGGGGGTTTTCTCAAGATTACTTTCCCTCAAACCACCACTGGGAAAAATAAAAATAATAATAAAAAAAAGGATTTGGATGGGAATGATGGGGAAAAAGAGGGTGGGTGCTGAGGGGATGGAAGGGTGGGGTGTCACCCCCCTCCTCCAAGCCAAGCTGGGAAGGTAGAAGCCATCCCAGCTGAGGTTTCTTGCAGGGATTTGGGGTTGGGGGGGGAGAAAAAAATAAAATACAACTCTCAGCCTGCTTTCTCAGGGAATAATAAGTGAGTAAGTAAGTAAATAAATAATTAAAAATAAGAAAGAACACTACATCTCATTCATCGGTGGAAAAAAAGCCTTTCCTGTGATGGCAAATCAGTTGATTAACTGAGGATCAAAAGCCTCTAAATCAAACCTTTGTTGGGGAGACTGAACTCTTTGTCTCAGGCACCCCCCGCCCCAGACTGAACGGGGACCCCCACGCGTGTGTGTGTCCCCCCCACCCCATCTCCTTCCCGCAGGTGCCATCGCCCCCCGAGCCCGTGGGGTCCCCGCGGGATTGATGGGGGTGGGACCCGAGGAGATGGGGAGGGAAGGGGGCGATTTTTTGCTGATTTGGGTTTGGGAATGAGCCATTTGGGGGTCCACGGGTGGCAGGGGGGGTGTTGAGGACCACCCGGCTCATCCCCCGTGTGTGCCAGTGCTGTCAGGCTCAGCCCTCCCAGTGCTCCCAGTGCCCCCCCAGTCCCCCTGTGCCCGGCGGTACCTGGAAGCGGGAGGTGCTGCCCCGGATCCCGGCGGGGCGGGCGGCGGCGGGACGGATGGATGGATGGATGGATGGATGGATGGATAGATGGATGGAAGGATGGAGGGAAGGATGCGGGCAGGAGGCAGGAGGAAGGTGGTCAGCAGCAGCCCCGAGCGCCGAGTCCCCACCCAGCTTTGTCTGCGCTCATCCCTCTGCCTACAGGAAGCGGCTCGGCCCCGACTTCCTCCTCCTCCTCCTCCTCCTCCTGCTCTCCTCTCCCTTTCCGACCCCCCGGGTTTTGCAGGTGGTTTCTGTCCGGTCCCCCGCTGCCTCCCGCCCCTCACCCCACCTCAGGCCCTGCCTCTGCCCCTGGCCCCCTCCCCTTTCTGCCCCTGCCACCCACCACCCACCCTGACCTCCCCCCCACCCTGCACCCCACACATGCGACACACCAACCCCAAAACCCTCACCCCCTCCCGCTGTACCCCCATCCTGCACACCCCAATCCCCCTGCACCCCACAACCTCCCCTGCACACCCAAAAATCCCCCTACACCCACCCTGCACCTCACAACCCCCCTGCACCCACCCTGCACCTCACAACCCCCTGTTACCCATCCTGAACCCCAAAATCCTCCTGCACCCTGCAACCCCCCTGCACCCCACACCCCCATCCTGCAACTCACACTCCCCTTGCCCCCCCAAAACCTCCCGGTATCCGTCCTGCACCCCCAAATCCTCCTGCATCCATCCTACACCCCACAACACCCCTGCACCCCCAAATCCTCCTGCACCCATCTTCCACCCTCCAGCCCCCCTGTATCCAACCTGCACCCCAAAATATTCACGCATCCTGCACCCTACAACCCCCCTGCACCCACCCTGCACCCTCCAATCCCCCTTCATCCTTCCCAACACCTCTGTACTCTCCAGCCCCCCATGTCCAACCTGCACCCCAAAATCTTCCTGCATTCACCCTGCACCTCATCCATCCTGCACCCCCAAGCCCCTGCACCCATCCTACACCCCACAACCCCCTGCACCCATTTGCACCCCCACCTCTGCACCCCGATCCCCCATACACCCAGTCCTCCCCTTTCCCACCCCCAGCCCCAAACACCCCACACCTGGTGACCATTTTCTGCCCCCCAACCCTCAACCCCCTGCCCTAGTGGGGGGCACCCTGACCATCACAACCCCCCCAGTGCCCTCTGTGCCCCATTTAAGCCCTTCCCAGCACCCGTGGGTCCCTGTACCGAACCCACCCCCCACCCCCATCCCCAGGGCACAGCTGAGAGGAACAGTCAGCAAAAAATTGGTGTCTGTGTGTGTCACCCACCCCTGTCCGAGCTCTGCAGGGCTCCTGGCAGAGGGGTTGGTGGCCATGAGCAGGGTTTTCCCTCCTGTTTCCATAGCAACACTGGGGGACTGATTTCATAGAATCCCAGACTGGTTTGGGTTGGGAGGGACCTTAAAGCTCCTCCATTGCCACCTCCTGCCATGGTCAGGGACACCTCCCACCAGCCCAGGTTGCTCCAAGCCCCATCCAACCTGGGCTGAGACACTGCCAGGGATGGGGCAGCCACAGCTTCTCTGGGAAACCTGGCACAGGGGCTCAGCACCCTCACAACAAACTATTTCTTCCTCACATCTCATCTCAATGAGAACCCTTCCCCCTCATCCCATCCCTCCCTGCCCTTGTCCCCAGTCCCTCCCCAGCTTTCCTGGAGCCCCTTCAGGCACTGGAAGGTGCTCTAAGGTCTCCCCATTGCAGCCTTCTCTTCTCCAGCCTCAACACCCCAACTCTCTCAGCCTGGCTCCAGAGCAGAGCTGCTCCAGCCCTCCCAGCAGCTCCAGGGCCTCCTCTGGACTCACTCCAACACCTCCATCTCCTTCTGGCCTTGGGGACCCCAGAACTGGACCCAGCACTGCAGGGGGGTCTCAGCAGAGCAGAGCAGAGCAGAGGGGGACAATCCCCTCCCTGTCCCTGGTGGCCACACTGCTGGGGATGCAGCCCAGGACAGGGGGGGCTTTCTGGGCTGCAGCTCCTGTGGAGCTTCTCCTCACCCAAAACCCCCAAATCCTTCTCCTCAGGGCTGCTGGCAGCCAAAGCAGATGATCACCCTACAAGCCCCAAGTCCTGGAGCTGTCAGGCTGCCACAGAGTGGTGGCAGGAGATGCAACATCTGGAATTGGAACAGCTGGAGATGGAGCTTCCATCCTTGGAAGGGTAACAGAGAGCAGCAGAACAGCTGCCAGCACCTGGGAGTGTCCCAGGGAAAAGGCTGCTTGGGAACACATGGGGTGGGAACAGGAGGACCTTCACCCCCCCCATGGGACATCTCATCTTGGCAGGATGAAGGAAGATGGAGGCCAAGCCATCAAATGCCTCCAAGGGGAGTGGGATTCATTAAAAAATAAATCCAGGCTTGCAGGATGGTGAAAGGTATGGGGAGAAACCACTCAGGAAGTGTTGCTGATGCTGCTTCCCCATAGGACATCATCTTCACCCCATAGAATCACTGAATTGTTTTGGTTGTTTAAGATGATCAAACCCAACCATAACCCAGCAGTGCCCAGGCCACCCCTGCCCCATGTCCCTCATCCCCACATCTCCAGGGCTCTGAAACCCCTCCAGGGATGATGGGGACTCCAGCCCTGCCCTGGGCAGCCTGGAGGAAATTGTTCCCAAGCTCCAACCCAAACCTCCCCTGGAGTTTCCATTCCTGGACTGGAATAATGGAACTGTTTTAGTTGGAAAAAACCTTTTAAGATCATCAGGGCCAACTGCTCACCCAGCACTGCCAAGGCCACCACTAAGGGGGTGGGGAAAGGGATGGGGATGAGAAAGAGATTGGGATGGAGATGGGGAAAGGGATGGGGATGGGGAAAGGGATGGGGATGGGGATGTCTGGGCCCTGACAACCCTTGCCAGGGAGAAATTCTTCCTTAGCTCCAACCTAAACCTCCCCTGGCACAACTTGAGGCTCTTTCCTCTTCTCCCATCCCTTGTTCCTTGGGAGAAGCAACCAACACCCACCTCTACCCAACCTCCTTCATCTCCATCCTTGTATCTTCTTCATCCTCTGCAGGAAATCAGGATGTTGCTGCTAATAATGGTGACCTCATCCCATCAGCTCTTATCTTCCCTACTACTTGTGCCTCAGCACTTAGGATTGGGTTGGGTGTGGGAGGATTCATCCACTGCAGGTCAAGGGACACTCAGGGAAGAGGGACAGGGACAGGCTGTGGTTTTTGGTACCTCTCACAGCAGCTTTCCTCAGCTGGAGGAGGTGCCAGGATCAATGAACTCAAAACCAAGAAGAAAGGAGCTGGCTAATTACATTCTGAGACATTTAATTAGCCCTGGTGGCATGGGAGCTGGAAGGGTGGTCCTGGGTGCTAGAGAGGGGAAAAGCTGCAGCACAAACCCTCTGGCAGACATTAAAGAATCCAAGAACATCAATTTGGGAATGAGAAAACAAAGAGTTTTCCCCCAGCAGAGAACAGAGCTTTGGGAAATGTCCAGGGGCACCTGGAGAGGAGCTCTGGGAGCATCCCTGAGGCCAAGTCCTGTCCTGGGCTCTCGAGTAGGATCCTGCTCAGGGTCATTAATTAATGGGGTGGGTTTAGGTTGGAAGAGACCTTAAAGATCATCAAGATCCAACCCCCCTGCCATGGTCAGGGACATCTCCCACCAGCCCAGCGTGCTCCAAGCCCCATCCAACCTGGGCTGAGACACTGCCAGGGATGGGGCATCAACAACATCCCAAGGCAACCTATTCCATTGCCTTACTGCCCTCATGGTGAGGAATTTTTCCCTAAGGACCTAAATCTCCCCTCTTGCAGTTTAAAATCATCCCCCTTGTCCCCTCATCCCAGCACTGCTCCCAAACACCCATCCCACCCTTTCCAAGAGGGGATGAATGGGGTGGGAGGGGGTGATGCTGGGGCACAAACACCTCCTGTTGATCCCATTCCCCATTTCCTCACCCCACTTCAATCCCAGAGGATCTGATATTGCCAAGAGTCCAAGTGATGCAAACAACTTGTCACTTTATTGTCACTTCCAGCCGTGCCCCACAAGGCACACAGCAAACTCCCTTGGTACAAAACCATTTTGCTGTGGGAGGGGGGCTTGGGGGAGGTGTTTTCCATCTGGTTTTCCTTGTATTTCCCTCCCTGCATCTCTGGGATCAGGAGATCCTTTCACAGAAAGGATTATTCCCTTATTTCCATGGGGCAGACAGACAGCTCCTTAGTGCAGGGCACCAAGGGCAGGAGGGGACAGCCACCCCCACGAGCCACCTGCAGAATAAATGGCACCTCTTTTTGTGTCCTACCCCCCCTCTTTGGCTCTCCCTGCTGCTCTCCCTCTTCCCTACAGGGGAATCCTCAGCATCATTCCCAACCCCAGGATGCTCCAGGCTGAGTTGTGGGATAACGGGGTGGGGGGACTTTGGTCTTGCTGCCCTTCCACCCTCCCTCCTAATGCTTTCTGAACAGCATCCAGCATTTCTTTACACATTTTCCCTGTTTTTTTCTCCTTCCAACTTGGTGTTTCTGTGGAGCAGCAGGTGAGGGAGCCATGGGGGACACTCAGGTGGGGAGGGTCAGGGACAAATATAATCTGGGGATGAATTTAAGGGATTTCCTCTTTTTGTGTCCCACCCCCCCTCCTTGGCTCTCCCTGCTCCTCTCCCTCTTCCCTACAGGGGAGTCCTCAGCATCATTCCCAACCCCAGGATGCTCCAGTCTGAGCTGTGGGATAATGGGGTGGGGGGACTTTGGTCTTGCTGCCCTTCCACCCTCCCTCCTATTGCTTTCTGGACAGCATCCAGCATTTCTTTACACATTTTCCCTGTTTTTTCTCCTTCCAACTTGGTGTTTCCGTGGAGCAGCAGGCGAGGGGGCCATGGGGGACACTCAGGTGGGGAGGGTCAGGGACCAAAATAATCTTGGGGATGAATTTAAGGGATTTTCCAGCACACTGCTGGGGCACACACCAACCCCCTGCATGCCACAGACACGTGGATGGGGGGCTTGGAGTGGGGCTGCCACTAGCACACCTCAGCATCCCCCCCTGGATGTCCCCACAGGAGAAATTTTGGGGTGTTTGCTGCCATCCCCCCACACCAGAACAGGGCACATAGCCCTGATCCCCCCCTCACCTCCCAAGCATCCCTCTGGGGCAGCTTTGGGGGAGATCAAGAAGCTTTAGGGGTCACCAACCTCCTGCTCCCCCTGCCAGCATTTGGCTCTCTACATTATTTTATCATTTTTCCATACTTTTTCCATTGTGCCAGGGAAATGGAGCACTGTGATCCTGATGCTTTCCCCTGCCAGCTCCCCTATTCCAATAAAACCCCCTTTTTTTTTTTCCTTTGCACTGTGCTAAAGAGCTCCACATTCATTTTCCCTTTGATACCAGCTCCCCTTTCTCCATTCCCTCCCCCAACACTTCTTATAAAAATAAGATTGTGCTTCTTTATACATTTTTTCTTTGTTAAGAAAAGTTTCCAGGGTTTTTTTTTTTTTCTTATCTGTTTTTTTTTTTTTAAAAAAAAAGGTGGTGTATCAAAACATGGCAAACCTTTGGCTGTCAAATCTCTAAACTCTTAATTAATTAAAAATATTGACTAAAAAGGCATTTGTGCTGTGAGTATTTGCTGCTGTAACTTTTTTACCCTCCAAACCTGCTGGTCAATACTCCACCTGGGCAGGACACACACTCTGAAGTTGGTTTGTTTCTTGGTTTGATTTTTGCCACCATCATCCTTTTAGCAGAACTATTCCAACCGGAAGAGGTTTAAAAGATGCAGGAAAAGCCTTGGAAAAATCCAATGTCCCCCTCCCAACCTGGTGGCACGTGGATTCTTCTCCAAAGTCTCTTTGCTCACCTTAGTGCTTCCAAAAAGAAAAAAGAAGAGGGTGGTTGCTGGGCTTGGTTAAAGATGAGAGGCAGATCCTGGGTGTAAAAGGCATTTTGGAGCAGAAGTAAAATGCAAATGGGTCTGTGAGATCCAGACATACATAAATATCCATCCCTCAAGATATTTATGTATGTAACCTCTAGATATTCAAGCTTGGATGCAGTATTGCCTTCCAGGTGACTTTTTTTTTTTCCTCCAACCTCCTTTGCTTTTCTTTATCCTGGGTGGGTTGTCTTGTCTTCTTATTTGTGGGTTGGGTTTGGTTTTTTTTTGGTTGGGTTTTTTTCCTCAAAAATAATAAAAAAAAGAATAAAACCAAGCTGCAAATGGCTCCAGCCACCTCTCTGGGATGGCCCTGGCCATGTTTTTTGGAAGAAGTGGGATGATGCTCTGCCCCAGGAGCTGCTGGCCGTGCCTTCCTCCAGGAAACATCCCCCTCACCCGAAGCTCCCTGGCTTCTTATTGCTTAATTCTCCCTTTTCCCCTACTGGCCTCCAGGGTATTTATTTACATTTCTTTGGCTTTGACTCTGAACACAACAGTCTGGCACTTTTCTCTTCGGCAGTGTCACTTGCCACCAAGCCACCAGTTGCCACCGAGCCACCAAACCGGAGCCGCCGGCAGCGCTGGGCATGGGGGCAAGGAGCAGAAGTGGCCACTTGGCCACAAGGCAGTGAGAAAACACGGGTTGGCTTCTGCTAGCTCCAACATCTGGCTCTCCCCCCAGCTTCTGTGGGGACACAAGACAACTTGTGCTTTGCACAAACTCATCCAGAGGAGAAAGGATGCTGGGGGACCACCGGTGTGAGCCCACCATGCTGAGGGGGTCTCCATCCATCCATCCATCCCACCTGCTGTCAGGACCATCCTCCCAGCGCCGTGGTTTCCATGGTCTCATTTGTTTTTTTGTTTGTTTTTTTGGAGTGGTGTGGGACGGGGGGAGAAGGTGATGGTGACAGCCCCCAATGCTTTGGGGGAAGCCCCAACCTTTCCCCACCCCCGCAGCACTCAGACGACGAACTCGGGGACTTCGTCGTGGGTGAGATCCAAGGAGAAGTATTTGCTGGTTCTTTTAACTGGGAAGGTCTCCTGGATGTTGATGCACTGCTGGGCCAAGCAGCCATTGCAGTAGAGCTCCTCTTCCTCCAGGCCATGGGCACAGCCAAAGGTGTAGCTCTGGGCTGTGTCCTGGCAGAGGTTGGCAAGCTGCAAGAAGTCCTTCTGGTAGAGCCGAATGTCATCCAGGCTCAGGCTGTGCCTGTCTGTCGAGGTCTTTGGTTTCCTGCACGTTGTCTGGGGGAAGAAGAGATGGGGCTCAGGACCCACCAGGGAGCCAGAGGGGTTGGGGAAAGCCAAAAGAAGAGCTTTGGGTTGCCCCAAAAGCCCCGCCAGAGCTTACCCTTACCTGGGGTAAGGAGTCGGTGCTCTGCCCTCGCAGCTTCACCACCGTCTCCGAGGAGCTGGAGGTGGAGGAGCTGATCTCCTTCACTATGAGCCCTGCAAGGAGGAAGAGAAGGGTGAGAAGGTTACTTTGAGGCTTCTCATCCCTCTTGGGATTGTCTCTGCTGCCTCTGGGGACTTGTCCTTGCTTTGGGGTGAAGGCACCCTCAGCTCAACAGGGCCCTGCTGGCTCTGCTTTACCAAATCAAAGAACCATGTTGGTTGTTAAAGAGCTAGAAGATCATCATTAGCCATTAGGATCATCATTAGCCATTAGCCATTAAGATCACCATTAGCCCAGCACTGCCAAGGCCACCACTAAACCATGTTCCCCAGCACCACATCTCCAGGGCTTTGAAATCCCTCTAGGGATGATGAGGGAAGAATCCACAAATGGCATCCCAACCCATCCCCAGGGAATTCTGCACCCCAGACACTTCCCAGTAGCTCCCAGCATGGAGCTGGAAGGGTGGGTGACTCCCTGGTTGCAGGTCTGGAGAAACCAGGCTCACATGTGTGTCAACAGCCCCCGTGCTCATGGGAACAAGTGAGGAGTAGTCATGAAAACCAGAGCAGGGGCCAGAAAATGAGAACATGACCCAAATGATGTCCATCACCCCTGGGCAGCTCCTGCCACCAACCCCACCACCTGCACCTCTCCTGGCCAACCCCTTTTTTTTTTTTTCCCCAAAAAATTCCTTCAGCTGGAAGGCAGGAGGGCTCTGCAGAGGGACCTGGACAGACTGGAGAGTTGGGCTGATCCCAATGGGATGAGGTTCAACACGGCCAAGTGCCAGGTCCTGCACTTTGGCCACAACAACCCCATGGGGAGCTCCAGGCTGGGCACAGAGTGGCAGAAAGGGAGCTGGGAGTCTGGATTGCCAGGAAGCTGAACAGGAGCCAGCAGTGTGCCCAGGTGGCCAAGAAGGCCAATGGCATCCTGGGCTGGCTCAGGAACAGCGTGGCCAGCAGGTCCAGGGAAGGGATTCTGCCCCTGTGCTCAGCTCTGGTGAGGCCACAGCTTGAGTCCTGTGTCCAGTTCTGGGCCCCTCAGCTCAGGAAGGAGATTGAGGTGCTGGAGCAGGTCCAGAGAAGAGCAAGGAGGCTGTGAAGGGATCCAGCAGAATTCCTGTGAGGAAGGGCTGAGGGAGCTGGGGGTGTTGAGGCTGGAGAAGAGGAGGCTCAGGGGAGACCTCATCACTCTCTGCAACTCCCTGAAAGGAGGTTGGAGCCAGGGGGGGGTTGGGCACTTTTCCCAGGCAACTCTCAGCAAGACAAGAGGGCAGGGTCTCAAGTTGTGCCAGGGGAGGTTTAGGTTGGAGATGAGAAAGAATTTCTTTCTGGAGAGGGTGATCAGGCATTGGAATGGGCTGCCCAGGGAAGTAGTGGATTCTCCGTGTCTGGAGATCTTTCCAAAGAGCCTGGATGTGGCACTGAGTGCCATGGGCTGGGAACTGCAGTGGGAGTGGATCAAGGGTTGGACTTGATGATCTCTGAGGTCCCTTCCAACCCAGCCAGTTCTATGATTCTATGAAATTCATCCCCTCTTTCCTTTGACTGACTGAGCAGACAGCTCTCCCAGGCACCCCAATCCAAGGGAATTCCAAGTGGTCACCACCTCACCTGAGTGCCCGTTGAACTTGCGTGAGAGCAGCATGTCCTCAGTGATGTAGACACACATCTCAGGGCTCACCTCCAGCTCCCCAGCCTGCTCCAGCTCCCGGGGGTCATCCACCAGCATCTCGATTTCTGCAGGCACAGGAGGAGATGGGACATCTCACTGATGCCCACCTCAGGAGCACAGTCCAACCCCCAGTTGGAAAGTCTTACTGGGACAGGAACTGGGACATCAGGCATCAGAGTGGGGCTCGTGCCCTGTCCTGTGGGGTCCAGGGGTACCCAGCAAGCCAGGATCAATGATGGGTGCTCAGGGGGGATATGGAAGCAGAAGAAGAAAAAGAAAAGATAGAAGTAGAAGAAGAAAAAGAAAATGAAAAGAAGAGGCAGAAGCAGAAGAAGCAGAAGAAGCAGAAGAAGAAGAATAAAAAGAATAAAAATAAAAATAAAAATATAAGAAGCAAAAGCAAAAGGAAAAGGGAAAGGGAAGGAAAAAGGAAAAGGGAAAGGAAAAGGAAAATGGAAAGGAAAAGGAAAAGGGAGAGAAAAAGGGGAAGGAAAAGGAAATACAAAAAGAAAAAGCAAAAGAATAAGAAAAAAAAGAGAAAAATAAAAATAAAAAGAGAAAAAATAAAAATAAAAAAAATAAAAATAAAAAGAAAGAAAAGAAAAAGAAAAAGAAAAAGAAAAAAGAAAAAGAAAAAGAAAAAGAAAAGAAAAGAAAAAGAAAAAAGAAAAGAAAAGAAAAAGAAAAAGAAAAAGAAAAAGAAAAGAAAAAGAAAAGGAAAAAAGAAAAGAAAAGAAAAAGAAAAAGAAAAAGAAAAAGAAAAAGAAAAAAGAAAAAGAAAAAGAAAAAGAAAAAGAAAAAGAAAAAGAAAAAGAAAAAAGAAAAAGAAAAAGAAAAAGAAAAAGAAAAAGAAAAGAATGAGAAGCAGAAGAAGGAGGAGAAGAACAGCAACAACAACAAGAGGAGAAGGGAGAAGATGAAGAAAAAGAGAAAGAAGCAGATGAAGCAAAATAGCAGAAGGAAGTAAAAGAAGAAGGTGAGGAGGAGAAAGAGGAAGATGAGGAGGAAGATCTCACATATGCCCAAGGGCTTTCTGAGCTCAGAGATGAGATGCAGGGCACTGGGAAGTGCTGCACCCCTGCAGGCTCTGCAGGGCAGTGATGCAGGCTCAGGGGGGACATGGGGACATGGGGACAGCCACTCCCCACACACTCCCACCCCCAGGGCTGTCAGAAGGATTGGGCACCTGGTCCTGGTTGCTCACCATCATCCTGGGAGTCCTCCTCCAGCCGGTCCTTCCCCCCACTCTCCACCCCGGAGGTGTGGGAGCTGCCGTGGCTGGTCATGGAGCTGCAGGTCTTCAGCTTACGGTGGGTGCTGGCAGCTGAGAAGCCATCCTCAGGTCCCATCTCCCTGGCTTTGGGGTCAGCCTCGATGCCTGAGGTGTGGGAGCTGCCGTGGCTGGTGGTGGAATGCCGGGAAAGGCGCTTGTGCCGGATGCTGCCGGCGCTGCTGCCGCTGGCCCGCGACCGCTTCTCCAGCTGCTCCATGTCCAGGTCCAAGGTGTCACTGATGTAGGACTCCCGGTACTGCTTCTTCTCTGCCAGGCCAGCAGCACCCTGTCAGCACCTGGCAGCATCAACCCCAACCCCTTGGGGTGCCCTGGGTCCCACCACCCCCTGTATTCCCGGGCGACTTGTCAGCTGAGCTCAGAGAGGTGGCACACCAAGGGACAAACCTGTGCTGGTGGCGTTTGGAGATGGGGAGGTGGGGTGGGGAGACTTGAACTGGCTGTGATCTGTGCTGAGCCATCCCTCTACAGGAGGATGAGGAGGATGAGGAAGATGAGGAGAAGGATGAGGAGAAGGAGGAGGAGAAGGAGAAGGAGAAGGAGAAGGATGAGGAGAAGGAGAAGGAGAAGGAGGAGAAGGAGAAGGAGAAGGAGAAGGAGAAGGAGAAGGAGAAGGAGAAGGAGAAGGAGAAGGAGAAGGAGAAGGAGAAGGAGAAGGAGAAGGAGAAGGAGAAGGAGAAGGAGGAGAACAGCAACAACAAGAGAAAGAAGAAGATGACGAAAAAAAAGAAGAGGATGAAGAAAAATAGGAGAAGGAGGGAAAAGAAGAAGGTGAGGAGGAGAAAGAGGAAGATGAGGAGGAAGATTTCACACATGCCCAAGGGCTTTCTGAGCCTGGAGATGAGATGCAGGGCACTGGGAAGTGCTGCACCCCTGCAGGCTCTGTGGGGCAGTGTCCTCAGGGGGGACTTGGGGACATGGGGACAGCCACTCCCCACACACTCCCACCCCCAGGGCTGTCAGAAGGATTGAGCACCTTGTCCAGGCAGAGCAGTTGTGTGGGAGCCCATCAGAGGTGGGATGGACCCTTTGGGGAGGACACACTTACCCTCGTTCTCCTCCAGCTTGCGGACCTGGCGCAGCACGGGCTGCAGGTTCATGTAGAGCCGGTGGCTGCTGCTCAGCAGCTGCAGGAGGTGACGGGAGCGCAGGGGACAGCCCGTGTAGTAAATGAGCTTCCTGGCTGAGGGCAGCCCGTCTGGCAGGATCTCAAACTTCTTCCCCTACGTGGGAGAGGGAGAACGTCAGCCCCAGTGAGAAAAAAATCCTCACCCGGACCTGGTGGTAAAGGGTGAAGAGTCTGGAGCAGAAGTCTGCCCAGGAGCAGCTGAGGGAGCTGGGGGTGTTGATCCTGGAGCAGAGGAGGCTGAGGGGAGACCTTCTGGCTCTCTGCAACCCCCTGAGAGGAGGTTGGAGCCAGGGGGGGTCGGGCTCTGCTCCCAAGGAACAAGGGATGGGAGAAGAGGAAAGAGCCTCAAGTTGTGCCAGGGGAGGCTTAGGTTGGATATTAGGAACAATTTCTCCCTGGAAAGGGTTGTCAGGGCCCAGACATCCCCATCTCCATCTCCTTCTCCTTCTCATCCCCATCCCTTTCCCCATCCCCATCCCTTTCCCCAGTCCCTTAGTTGTGGCCTTGGCAGTGTTGGATTTGATGATCTTAAAAGGTTTTTTTCCACCTAAAATAATTCCATTATTCCAGTCCAGGAATGGAAACTCCAGGGGAGGTTTGGGTTGGAGCTTGGGAACAATTTCCTCCAGGCTGCCCAGGGCAGGGCTGGAGTCCCCATCATCCCTGGAGGGGTTTCAGAGGCTGGAGATGTGGGGATGAGGGACATGGGGCAGGGGTGGCCTTGGCACTGCTGGGGGAAGTTGATGATCTTAAAGGTCTTTTCCAACCAAAACAATCTGATGATTCTATGAGGTCTGTGCAACAGCACCTTGTGCCCAAATCAGAGAAATTTTTCACTGTGAGGGTGCTGAGCCCCTGTGCCAGGTTTCCCAGAGAAGCTGTGGCTGCCCCATCCCTGGCAGTGTCTCAGCCCAGGTTGGATGGGGCTTGGAGCAACCTGGGCTGGTGGGAGGTGTCCCTGACCATGGCAGGGATTGGGTGGCAATGGAGGAGCTTTAAGGTCCCTCCCAAACCAGTGTGGGGATCTGTGACAGTGATGCTGTTCCAGGGAATGGTGGCACTCACCACAAACACCAGTTTCCCCACGTTTGTCCAGGGGAAGTCATAGAGCAGCTGCTTTTCTTCATCCAAATTCTGCAAACAGAGGAGAGGAGGGGTCTGTCTGAGGGCTCCAGCAGCAGGCAGGGATCTGAGCCATTGCTCTCTCTCAGCATCCATCCTACCTGGAAGATCTGGATGCCCCGTGTCGTCAGCCCCAGTGTCAGGGATGCTTCCACCTCCCTTTTGTCCTAAGAGAGAAAAAACCCCAAAAGGATGGTTTTTTAATACATGATTTGCAGCATGAGGTGGATAAACCTGCCCCTTAGCCCCTCCTGTAGCTACCCCATAGAATCAATTAGGTTGAAAAAGATCCTTTAAGATCATCAAGACCCATTAAGATCAATCCCAGGTGCCTGCTGCCCCCTCACCACCCAGGAACACTCCAGCTTAAGGGGCTGGAAAAGGAGTTTAACCTCCAAAAAACTTAGAAGGACCTTCAGAAATGGACCTGGGGGCAATCCTAACTTGGAATTCAACCCGATCCCACCCTGGGATTCCTGATGGTTTCTCCTCTTTAACTTCAGGATGCTACAAAATGGGTTGGGAACCATCAAATCAATGGCTTTGCTGGGACAGGAAACCCAACATAAACTCCTGAAGGAAAGGATATGGAAAAACAAGATCCCAGAAACCTCAGAATTGCTTCCTCACACCCAAGCAACCCTCTCACCAATCCAGAACATGTCAAAAATGTCCAAAGCATCAAAAGCTGCATTCCCTTGAGAAGTACAGCCCAGGAGACTGCTCTGCTCCTTGCAGGGGGTGTCAGTTCCACTGAAGTTCTTCGAATGCTTCAGAAATAGCTCAGCAGTTGCTCCTTGCAAATAAAAAAGCAGCCCTTAACCTAAAAGCCAGGCTGGGCTCGTGGCCAAACTCACCTTGTACAACCTGTAGTAGTGCACAGCCACGTCGTCCAGCCTGATGGCCTCCTTGATGTACTTGAGATGGGCTTCAGAGGCTGTCAGAGCAAACTGATCCTTGTGCATGTTTGGGACGTGCTTCAGGATGTAATCCTTTCCCCTCTTGGCAACCACCTGTTAGGAGGAGAAGATTTTCCAAGGGAGATGCTCCAAGCTTGGACATGGAGGTGTTGGGGAGGTCACAAAGATGCTGGGAGGGCTGGAGCAGCTCTGAGAGTTGGAGGCTGGAGAAGAGAAGGCTGCAATGGGGAGACCTTAGAGCACCTTCCAGTGCCTGAAGGGGCTCCAGGAAAGCTGGGGAGGGACTGGGGACAAGGGCAGGGAGGGAGGGGATGAGGGGGAAGGGTTTCCAGATGGAAGAGGGGAGATTTTAGGTTAGATATGAGATACTAGAAAGAAATAGCTTGGTGTGAGGGTGCTGAGCCCCTGTGCCAGGTTTCCCAGAGAAGCTGTGGCTGCCCCACAACAGGGCTGCAGACAGATGTGGACAGGGACAGTTAGGGGTGATGTGGTGGCCTGAGGTGACCCACACCACTGGTGGTGATTTCCCTCAGTGGGAATGCTCACAGGAGCTTCCCTATATGCTGGACTGGTTTGGGTTGGGAGGGACCTTAAAGCTCCTCCATTGCCACCCCTGCCATGCCCAGGGACACCTCCCACCAGCCCAGGTTGCTCCAAGCCCCATCCAACCTGGGCTGAGACACTGCCAGGGATGGGGCAGCCACAGCTTCTCTGGGAAACCTGGCACAGGGGCTCAGCACCCTCACACCATATTATTTCTTCCTCACATCTCATCTCTCTTCCATCTGGAAACCCTTCCCCCTCATCCCATCCCTCCCTGCCCTTGTCCCCAGTCCCTCCCCAGCTTTCCTGGAGCCCCTTCAGGCACTGGAAGGTGCTCTAAGGTCTCCCCATTGCAGCCTTCTCTTCTCCAGCCTCAACACCCCCAATTCCCAATTCCCAGCCTGGCTCCAGAGCTGTTCTCACCATCAGACCCCCGGGATCTCACTTACCCAGGAGGGGAAATAGGCTTCTGGCTCGAAGTACTTCCCGTAGTGTTTGTTTCTTTTGAAGTCTCCCAGGTCTGCCTGGAGGGCGAATGCAGTCAGGAGGAAGTAAACCTCTTCCCGCAGGACACACTGGGAATGCAGCACCTGCTTCCTGAGGTGCCAGTAGTAATAGTACCGGGCTGTCCGGTCACTGCGGGGGGAGCAGAGGAGAGAGGGGAGGAGGAGAAGGGAGATCACAGAATCCCAGAATTATTTGGGTTGGAAAGGAGCTCTGGGATCCTCAAGTCCAACCCTTGATCCACTCCCACTGCAGTTCCCAGCCCATGGCACTCAGTGCCACATCCAGGCTCTTTGGAAAGATCTCCAGGGATGGAGAATCCACTACTTCCCTGGGCAGCCCATTCCAATGCCTGATCACCCTCTCTATAAAGAATTTCTTCCTAATCTCCAACCTAACTCTCCCCTGGCAGAGCTGAAGCCCATGGCCTCTTGTCCTGGGAAAAGAGCCCAACCCCCCCCTGGCTCCAACCTCCTTTCAGGGAGTTGCAGAGAGTGATGAGGTCTCCCCTGAGCCTCCTCTTCTCCAGCCTCAACACCCCCAGCTCCCTCAGCCCTTCCTCACAGCAATTCTGCTGGATCCCTTCACAGCACCCCACAAAGCATCCCAAAGCAACGCTCAGCACCCCACAGCACCCCACAACATCCCAGAGCATCCCAAAGCAAAACTCCCCATCCCATCCCATCCCATCCCATCCCATCCCATCCCATTCCAAAACTCTCAACAGCCCGCAGTGTCCCACAACATCCCACAGCATCCAGCAATATCCCATAGCACTCCACAGCACCCTACAGCACCGTACTAGCACCCCACAACTTCCCACAGAACCCCACAGCATCTCACAACACCCCACAGCATCCAGAAATATCCTGTAGCACCCCACAGCACATTACAACATCCCACAGCACCCCACATCACCCTACTACATCCTACAGCACCCCACAGCATCCCAGAGCAACTAAGAGCACTCTACAACATCCCACAGCAACCCACAGCACCCAACAGCACCCTACAAAATCCCACAGCACCCCACAGCATCTCAAAACACCCCACAGCATCCAGAAATATCCCATAGCATCCCACAGCACCCTACAACATCCCACAGCATCCCACATCACCCCACAGCATCCTACTACATCCTACAGCATCCCATAGCATCCCACAGCAACAGCACCCTACAACATCCCACAGCACCCCACAGCATCTCACAACACCCCACAGCATCCAGAAATATCCCATAGCATCCCACAGCACCCTACAACATCCCACAGCATCCCACAACATCCCACAGCACCCTACAGCACTCTACTACATCCCACAGCATCCCACAACATCCTACAGCATCCCACAGCAACAGCACCCTACAACATCCCACAGCATCTCACAACACCCCACAGCATCCAGAAATATCCCATAGCATCCCACAGCACCCTACAACATCCCACAGTACCCCACAACATCCCATAGCACCCTACTACGTCCCACAGCATCCCATAGCACCCCACAGCATCTCACAACACCCCACAGCATCCAGAAATATCCCAAAGCATCCCACAGCACCCTACAACATCCCACAGCATCCCACAGCACCCTACTACGTCCCACAGCATCCCATAGCACCCCACAGCATCTCACAACACCCCACAGCATCCAGAAATATCCCATAGTATCCCACAGCACCCTACAACATCCCACAGCATCCCACAACATCCTACAGCACCCTACTACATCCCACAGCATCCCATAGCACCCCAAAGCATCTCACAACACCCCACAGCATCCAGAAATATCCCACAGCATCCCACAGCACCCTACAACATCCCACAGCATCCCATAGCACCCCACATCACCCCAGGGCTGTGCAGCCCCAGGGACTGGTGCCAGAAGCAGGGGCACCCCAGGGTGCTCCACCAAGGTGGGTGCCCATGGCAGGGGGATTTGGGGGTTCCCACCCTACCTGATGAGCCGTCCATTCTCCACGTAGTACTGCACTCGGAAGTGGATGATCATGGGGGGGCCAAACTGGTCGATCCCCTGGAACCCAGGAGATATTCAGGGCTCCTGTGGGGACCCCAGCATTGCACCCCAGCCCCTCAGTTCCCTCACGGTCCCCCCCAGTGTCCCCCTCCCCATCCCGGGGAAATATTCACTCCCTAAGTTGTTTTTTTTCTCCCAAACGAGCATTTCACACCCATTTTTTTTCCTCCCAGTTTGGATTGAAGCAGCAGGTGGGGCTGCAGTCCCCCATTGCTGCTGTCCCTCTGCTGTCACCCACAGGGTCCCCATCTCAGGTGCCACCACCAGGACCTCACACCAACCCCCTTGGCCTGGTGCATTGCAAGAATTAAGAAGTGCTTTGAGGAGGGGAGAAAATACTTAAAAATTCCATTTTATAAACTCTCAGGGACACTTCTGAAGTCTGCAGGGTTAGAAATAAAGGAGGAAAGGAGGAGGGGACACGTCCCCAGCTGGGTTGTGTGGTGGCCCTGGGGGTGACAGCCATCAACCACCACCTGGGTTTGATCCCCCCTGCAGACCCGTGGCTCCCCCCAGCCCCACACTGGTTGCCAGCCAAGTGGCAACCATGCCACCCCCCTTGTCCCCCCCTGTCCCCCCCGCCACCGCCCCTCGGCTGCGTTCCCGCCTCTTGGAAGTGACCTGGGACGGGGACAGAGGTGGCCTTACTGCTGTCAGCTCTCCATGCAAGACCTCACCGCTGACCTTGCTGGCCTCCTTCTTCCACTCCTTGGGGCAGTACTTGTAGAGTTTCTGGGCCAGGTCCATGTAGACGTGCTCATTGTCTGGGTGAGGGCAGAGGTGGCATCAGTGTCCCCTCCCCTGAATGTCCCCTCCAAGCCCTGCCCTGCTCTCCTGGACCCATAAACCTCCTCCTCACTTAACCAGAGGCCACCAAAGGGCTGGGTTTTGGGGCCCACGTTGAATGTCATTGCTGACATCTGGCTGGAGCAGCCGTTGCCACCAAACCCCTGGCATTAAGGTCCTGGCTTACTCTGGATGACGCTGAGCCCGAAGAGGTGACAGTCCTTCAGCCTCAGGAGGTCACACACCTGCACCAGTAACTCGTGGCACAGAATCTTCACCTGCAATAAAAACCCACATGTGGTCCTTGCTGCAGCTGCACCCAGCCCAGACAGGAGCACTGGACCCCCCCACACCCCCAGGTAGGAGCAGGGGGGTGACAAAGCTGGGACATGGGGCTCATTTTTCCATGAGGTCAACTTGGAAGACCCTAAAAGCAGGGTTATACACGAGGGTGCAGGGCCAGAACTCCTCAGGGGATGGTTGGATGGGGCTTGGAGCAACCTGGTCCAGTGGGAGATGTCCCTGCTCATGGCAAGGGGTTGGAACTGGATGAGCTTTAAGATCCCTTAAAGTCTGGGATTCTGGGATGCACAACAGGAGGGATTTCAAAGCTGTGTGCTGAGGGCCATGGGTTAATGGTTGGATCTGATGATCTTAAAAGGTGTTTTTCAACCAAATTGATTCTGTTCATCTACGAACTGCCATCCAGGGTGGATGCAAGGACTGAAGGAACCTTCCCCTCCTCCCCGTGACACCCCAGGGGTTGGCACACCTTTGGTCCACACCCAAAATCCCGGGGCTGCCAGCAGCACGTCAAGGCAAGAAGAGACAGGAAAACATTAAAAAAACCCAAAAAACATTGCTAAATCCTCAGAGGGGAATTTCTTGGGCAGGCTGGAAATGAAAAGCCAACACTCCTGGCTGTGATGAAAGTGTCAGTGCTCGGGGGGGGGGGTTGGTGCCTTACGTTGATGATGATGTTGAGAGAATCGTCGTTGGGGAGGAAGATGCAGACGCTGCGTCGGTCCTGCATGACTCGGTTGTTGTGGAAGCTCAGTTTGTTCATCCTTGGTCTGGGCTCGGGGCTCAGGAGGGGGTGGGGGACACCTCACCGGCGGGCCGGGGTGGCCTCGGTCCCCGTGGGTGCCATCCCTGGAGGAGAGAATGACAGAGTGATGAGAGGGAGCTCTGAGGCCATCACATCCTGACCTGTCACCACCACTCAACTTCTGAAACACCTCCAGGGATGGTGATTCCAGCACTGCCCTGGGCATCCATCCCAATGTCCCTCTCCATGAGGAACTGCTTCCTGAGATCCAACCCAAACCTCCCCTGGAGCAGATTCAGGCCATCTCCTCTCCTCCTGTCACTTGGGACCCAACCCTCACCTGACCACAACCTCCCTGCAGGTGTAGAAGTGATGAGGTCCCCCCTGAGTCTCCTCTCCTCCAGGCTGAACACCCCCAGCTCCCTCAGCCTCTCCTCACCAGACCTTCCCCAAGGGAAAGGCAGAAGGAGGATGCTGAGCCAGTGCCTCATCCTTCCCACCCATCACCACCTCCCCACAAAAGCCAGGGGACCCCCAAACATTTCCATATACTCAGCACCATGCTGAGGGAAAGGCTCAATAGAGCAGCTCAGCCCTCCCAAAAAAACCCAACCCAGCAGTTTTATCCTCCTGTGGGTTCACAAAACCCTCAGAAAAGGCTTTCCTGGAAGGAATCCTTGAAAATCTAAAGGTCTCTCTGCTGGGAACACACCCAGCTCCGCCACAGCTTCAGCAGTGTGAGAGGTTCTGCTGTGAGGGGCTGGTGGGGGGTCCCAGGAGGACCCCTGCCCCTTCCAGCATCATCCTCCAGCTCCAGCACTTTATGGGCAAACCCAACCCCATTGCTAACAGGGATCTGCAGCAGGAATCACCAGATCCTGCTGTTCCACCTAAAGCTGTGCTGGGGCCACAAGGTGGATCCATCCCAGCACCAACACCAGGCAATTGGGATTTCTGACAGCAGAGCAATTCCAGAGGAGGCCCTGGAGCTGCTGGGAGGGCTGGAGCAGCTCTGCTCTGGAGCCAGGCTGAGAGAGTTGGGGGTGTTGAGGCTGGAGAAGAGAAGGCTGCAATGGGGAGACCTTAGAGCACCTTCCAGTGCCTGAAGGGGCTCCAGGAAAGCTGGGGAGGGACTGGGGACAAGGGCAGGGAGGGATGGGATGAGGGGGAAGGGTTTCCAGATGGAAGAGAGATGAGATGTGAGGAAGAAATAGTTTGTTGTGAGGGTGCTGAGCCCCTGGTCCAGGTTTCCCAGAGAAGCTGTGGCTGCCCCATCCCTGGCAGTGTCTCAGCCCAGGTTGGATGGGGCTTGGAGCAACCTGGGCTGGTGGGAGGTGTCCCTGACCATGGCAGGGAACAGGAATTGAGTGATCTTTAAGGTCCCTCCCAATGCAAACCATTTCATGGTTCTACAATTCTATAAAATACTTCTTAAAGCACTTTTAACCCACAGCCCATCCCCAGGGACATAAATACATGTGTGATACCAAGAGCAATGACCTTTAAACCAGTTCACCATTTTCCTAACCTAGATTTACGCTGGCACTGGCACTGGAGTGTCTCCCTCTTCCCCAAATATTTGCTGTGGTCTAAATGAAAATGCCTTTGGCTTCCAAAACAGTTTAACTCACATATTTGTACAGCAGGAAAGTAAGTGCCCTGAGGTGCCTCTGGGCTAGGGAATTACTGGAGTTTTGCAGGAGTTGGGAAATGCAGAGGTGAGGGATGGTCTCTCACCACAGCCCTTGGGATTTGCAGCCCCAATGGCATCCTGGGCTGGCTCAGGAACAGCGTGGCCAGCAGGTCCAGGGAAGGGATTCTGCCCCTGTGCTCAGCCCTGGGGAGGCCACAGCTTGAGTCCTGTGTCCAGTTCTGGGCCCCTCGGGAAGTTCAGGAAGGAGATTGAGGTGCTGGAGCAGGTCCAGAGAAGAGCAAGGAGGCTGTGAAGGGATCCAGCACAAGTGCTGTGAGGAAGGGCTGAGGGAGCTGGGGGTGTTGAGGCTGGAGAAGAGGAGGCTCAGGGGAGACCTCATCACTCTCTCCAACTCCCTGAAAGGAGGTTGGAGCCAGGGGGGGGTTGGGCTCTTTTCCCAGGCAACTCTCAGCAAGACAAGAGGGCAGGGTCTCAAGTTGTGCCAGGGGAGGTTTAGGTTGGAGATGAGAAAGAATTTCTTTCTGGAGAGGGTGATCAGGCATTGGAATGGGCTGCCCAGGGAAGTAGTGTCTGGAGATCTTTCCAAAGAGCCTGGATGTGGCACTGAGTGCCATGGGCTGGGAACTGCAGTGGGAGTGGATCAAGGGTTGGACTTGATGATCTCTGAGGTCCCTTCCAACCCAGCCAGTTCTATGATTCTATGATTCAGGTACAGAGTGATGAGGGCTCCCCTCACCCTCCTCTTCCTCACACCAAACACTCCCAGCTCCTCCAATTGCTCTTCAGAAGATTTATTCTCCAGGCCCTTCACCACCTCCCTCTGCACCCACTCCATCATCCTGATATCTCTCTTCTATAGAGGTGCCCAAAACTGCACCCGTGCACCACAGCTGTGCATCACAGCTCTGCACCTTGGCTGTGCTCTGCATCACAACTGTGCACTGCATCCATGCATCATAGGTATGTATTGCATCCATACATCACAGCTGTGCACTGTGTCTGTGCATCGTGGCTATACATTGCATCCATGCATCACAACTGTGCATTGCATCTGTGCAACATGGCCATACATTGAATCTGTGCAATATGGCTATACATGGCACCCATGCATCACAGCTGTGCACTGCATCTTTGCATCACAGCTGTGCCTTGCACCCATGCACCATAGGTATGTATGGCAGCTGTGCACTACAGCCGTGCACTGCATCATGCACACTGCACTGCCCCTGTGCACCATGCCTGTCCAGCACAGCCACACACTCCCTCCATGCACTGTAGCTGTGCAACCTGGCCATGTGGTGCCTGTCTGCACTGCACTGGTGCATTGGGGACATGCACTGTGGCTGTGCTATGCACGGGTGCATCACAGTCACACATTGCAGGTGTACATCACAGTCACATTACAGCTGTGCATCACAGTCACACCTTGCAGCTGTGCATCAGTCACACATTACAGCTGTGCACATTGCAGCTGTACATCACAGCCACACGTTACACCTGTACATCACAGTCACACATTACAGCTGTACATCACAGCCCTGCCCCGACGTGACAGCTCCCAAACAGCCCAGCACAGGGCCGGGTTTCAAGGTTCATTAAAAATCCCCGCGGTGAAAAACTGGGGCAGAAGGGATTTGGCAAAGGGCCGGGGCCGGGCCAGGTGCCGGCAGCTCCCGTGCCCCAACCCAGGGCTGGGCGTGAAGCAACTCGCAGGGGCTGGGGCTGGGGCAGGGAGGACGCCGTGTCCCTGCAGAGCATCCATGGCCCGGGGCTCCTCCTGCACCCTCTGCACCCTGATCCCACCCAAACATCTCCCGAGGGGAGCATGGGGCTATCGGCTCACTGCTGGAGCTGCAGCTGGTTCCTGGAGACAGCCACGGGCACAAACCAGTAAAAAAGGAGATGGAGGTGTTGGAGTGAGTCCAGAGGAGGCCCTGGAGCTGCTGGGAGGGCTGGAGCAGCTCTGCTCTGGAGCCAGGCTGAGAGAGTTGGGGGTGTTGAGGCTGGAGAAGAGAAGGCTGCAATGGGGAGACCTTAGAGCACCTTCCAGTGCCTGAAGGGGCTCCAGGAAAGCTGGGGAGGGACTGGGGACGAGGGCAGGGAGGGATGGGATGAGGGGGAAGGGTTTCCAGATGCAAGAGAGATGAGATGTGAGGAAGAAATAGTTTGGTGTGAGGGTGCTGAGCCCCTGTGCCAGGTTTCCCAGAGAAGCTGTGGCTGCCCCATCCCTGGCAGTGTCTCAGCCCAGGTTGGATGGGGCTTGGAGCAACCTGGGCTGGTGGGAGGTGTCCCTGACCATGGCAGGGGGTGGCAATGGAGGAGCTTTAAGGTCCCTTCCAACCCAAACCAGCCTGGGATTCTCTGCCAGCTCCCTGCCAGCTGGCCCTGGGGCACAAAAAGCCCTTTCCAGGGGGATGTTCCTCCAGCAGCTCCCGCCAGACACCAGCAAATCCTTTCCCAGGATCTGCTGCTCATCCCTCCAATGCCAGCTTTGGTTCCCCTGCCCCACGCTGCTGCCCTCCCCAGATCCCTCCTGCATTGCCATGAGGCAGCAACGTGGCTGGCTCTGAGTTGGGAAGAGCCCGGATTGCCTGGAGACTCCGTGCTGGGGACACGGGGCAGGAGAGGGAACCTCAACCCCGGGGCCACTTTGGAAGGGGTTTTCCACCTGGAAAGCAAAGCCAGCTGGAAAAAAGACTGGGAATGAGGACCTGGGCATGGAGCAGCCTCCACAGTGCTGGGATATCCAGGTCTTCCAGGCAACTTTCTCTGTTAGAGGGAAAAGAGCATGGAAACTCCCTAAAAATGAACAGCAAGCACCTCGTACCGGGGTGATGTGGAGAAAATTCCTCACTCCACCAAGGTTGCAGCCCAGGCTGCTGGAATCCCATCTCCCTGCCATGGGATAAACCCTGTGGCAAAGCTGGGCTGTAAAGAGAACATCCTGCAAGAAACCTGTCCCCTGGGACAAGCAGCCAGGGCCACTTGGTGGGGATTTAACCAGCCCAGGGGCTTCCAAAGATGGCCCAGGGCAAGCAGAGCCTGGGCCCCAGTAAGATGGAGGTGGTGGAGCAGAGACTCTTGTAGGGAGGAGAAATGTCCAGTTCCAGGGTGGGGGGTTTAAAATCCTTTGAACCTGGGGACCAAACATCACTTGAGCTCAGGGACTGAACATCTCTTGAACTTGGGGACTGAAAGTATCTTGAACTTGAGGACAGAAAATCTCCTGAACTTGGCAACTGAACATCACTTGAACTTGCCAGCTGAGGTGGATTTTGCTTCCCAAGCAGCAAGCACTCAGGTTCTGTGCACACCACGTGAGGCTGCTCTGCACGTGCAGCCATTCTTCCCTCCCCATTTACAAAATCTTATTTCAAGAAGCATCCCCACCTCCATATCCAAAGGTTTGGCTCAGCTCTGTAGCCCCATGGTCCCCACCAGACCATCCCAGTTGAGCCGCCAGCTCAACCCAGCCCCCAAACTCATCCACTCCCTTTTCTCCATCCCTCCAATACACCCTCCCCTTAACCAAAACATCCATTTTCTCCTAAATCCTGCCCTGCCAGCCACCAAACCCACCACCAGGCTTTCGTTCCAGCCCTCCTGAGCTGAGGGAAGGGATTCAGCACGGGATCCATCCCCACGTAGGCACGGGCCACCCCGCAGCCGGAGGCAGCACGGAGCGAGACGGGGGAAGATGAATTCACGGGGCAGGAATTTCTTGTTTTTGAAGAGTTTAGAGTCAGTTTCACCCCACATCACAGGGCGCCAGGTATGTGTGAGCTGTTATTACAAGTCTGAAGGCCGTAGCTTCACGCAGCCTCTACCAACCCCCCCCAAAATGAGATTAATTCCTGCCTGCGGTTGCCCCGTAATTAAAATCGTCTCCAATTCTTCATGAACTCAACAGTTTCCTCCTAATGAAGAGAGGCAGATGAAAGAGACCTTCACTGGGAAAAAGGACTCGGTTATAAATATTACATTACTTCATCCACCACAAAAGCTATTTGGATGCTGGAAACTCAGCCTGGACAGCCAGGGGCCAACCCCACCAGCCCCACCAACCCCAGCCGATGTCCCCCAGCTCTGGAGGCATCCAAAAAACCTCTGCAAGGAAGGTTCCCTCCCTCCTATCTCCACCTCTTCAATCATCCCCTTCCTCCTCCTCTTCCTCCCCTTTGGCTGCTGTGATGGAACCCACGGGCAGAGCTGGAGACACCCAGGGATGGCCACAAAGGGCTAAAATGGGACAACAGCCCCTTGGTCACCTCCCATTTGTGGCACAATTGCAGTCCTTGCCATCACTGGGGACAAACCCCATGGGGATGTCACATCAGGGCATGGGGAAACACGGGCTGAGCCATGACAGCTCAAGAATCCTCTCCCCCCATCCTTCTGCTCTGCGTAGCCAAACCTAGCCTGGAAGCACTGATTTTCCAGCCACCTGCACCCCGTGCCAACATTATCCTCCCAGCCCAGCCAGCCCAGGCCTCTTCATCCCCTTACTTTGACCCACTAAAATATAAATAAAGCTCCCCAGGCTCCAGCAAGGATGCAAAGAGCCATGGATTTCACTGGCACGGGTTCCAGGGAGGCAGGGAACGGCGCCTGCTCTTCCTCTTCCCTCTCCTGCTATTCAAGCCATGGCCCCTTCCATTTCATTTCCTTCCGGAAAACTTTGCCTGGAGCCTTCAGGATTAGAGCAGGATCTGCAAAGAGCAGCCAGCTGCATCAGGACTGGGTTGGAGGATGCATAGGGGGATCATGCTCAGGAGACCCCAGCTCTTCCATCTGACTCCAGATCCTCTCCCCCTGCATTCCCAGGGGGAATTTCTGAACCATTCCCCCAGCACCACCAGCAACAAGCCCAAACCTCCCAGTGCTCCCACGGGCACCACTCCAAAGGACACACAGGGATACAAAGTGGAGCCTTTGCTCCCCCTGTTCCGTGGGCAGGCTGCAGCCCACGCTGCCAGCATTATCCCTAAATCCTTTGGGATTTGTCCCTGGGCCTGGGCTGAGGGATCTGGACCACAAAGCAGCTGTAAGGGCCAGTGGCACCATCCTGCATCCCCTGAACACAGCCCTGAGCTTCCAAATCACCTACATCCCTATTTAATAACATGGAATTTCCAGGGGGAAAGCACTTTTGAGGAGCCTCATCCCCAACATCTCCCTCCCAGGAATCCTCCTGTGCTTGGGATCAGCTCCCAAACCCATCCCCTCTCCAGGGAATGCCCAGTGCCTGCCCGGTGCACACAGGGAGGGGAAAAAAAAATAAGGATGCAGATGGAAAACCAACTCCATTTTATGCCAAAACACCCAGAAAGGAGCCTGGACTACCCAGAGCCAGATCCAGCAAAATGCAGCCAAACCAAGAAACTTATTTTTTAAATCCTGGAGGGGGTTGAGGTGGGATTCACCTTCCCCCAGCTCTCCAGCTGGGATTGCTCCTCAGCCACACCAGTGCCTCCATGAACCTCCCTGCCCCAGCAGCAACGGGGAAAAGCTTTTTGTTGTTGTTGTTGTTGTTGTTTGGTTTTTTTTCTATTTTAGGGGATTGAAAAATAGCCCAAACTCGCTTTTCAGACAAGGCAGAAAAGAAAGCAGCAAAGTCAACCACCAAGCAGGCGGATATTTTCCCCACTGCCATCATTTGTGTGCTCCATCTGGAGTCCAAAGGCTGCTTTTTATTTTATTTGATTATTTTTTTTTTTAGCAGGAGGGAGCTGACATCATCTTAATTTGAAATTCGCATTTATTTTTACATCTGGTCTGAATTAATCTTTTTTTTTTTTTTTTTTTTTTTTTTTCCAGCGTCCTGACTTTCATGTAATGGAGTAATTGCTTACAGACTCCAGGGTTTAAAGAGCCCTGAATAAACCCAGTTTTACAAAAAAAAAAAAAAAAATCCAGTCCCTACCAACTGAACCCCAACACGCCTTCAGGACTGGGAGTTTGAAATAAACCAGCATCATTTTCCTAGCAAGAAAACTCAAATTAATCCCTGCTCCAGCCAAGAGGGTGAGCAAACCCCATGGAAAAGAAAACATGGACCCAAAGCTGGCCGGGAAGCAGCCAAGCTGAGATCCATCAGCACTGAAGCATCCCTGGAAAAGCAGAATTGGGCTCAGGGGGAACAAACATCTTCGTGAGCAGGAAGGCAGGAAAAAAAAAAGGGAATTCAGGACTGGAGACAACAGCAAAGGTTGGGAGGAGGGATGAGGATGGGCATGGCCAAAGGATATGGGAACACTGGGATAGCTCAGCTCCATCCTGGGGCACTTCAGAACCCATCTTGCTGCCCCGAGGGCACAATCTCAGTTCAAGTCCAACTGAAGTTCTGCCTGGGTTTATCCTCACCACTTCCAGAACCAGCCATTCCCAGTGGGATTCATGGAAAAGACCACCAGTGGCACCACCAAACACCAGTCCCCAAGGCATGGGACCCTCAGAGCTGCCATGGGAGGGGAGGTCCAGGTTGGGGGCTGTGACCCAGGGCCAGGATCCATAAATGAAGGGACCAGGAGGTGACAGGACCCACAGGTCCTGTGGGGTCACCCGTGGGCAAACACAACCCCCCAAAAAAAAAGATCTCATGGACAAGGGGACCTTTGGGTGAGGGGATCCACACACAGGTGATGGGCCCTAGGGGTAGGGTGACCCACGAGTAAAGTGGTCCCACAGGGGGCTGCGTGGGCAAGAGTGAGCGTGGGTTGAAGGGTCCTGCAGGCAAGGGGACCTTTGGGTGAGCGTGACCCAGGGCTGAGGGGATCTGTGAGTGATGGAGATCCACGGGTGAGTGTTACCCAGAGATGAGGGGACCCGTGGGCTAGGTGACCCACAGGTGAGTATGATCCGTGGGTGAGGGGACCTGTGAGTGAGACACGTGGGTGAGCGTGACACACAGGTGAGTGTAACCCACGAGCAAGGGAACCCACAGCCAAGGGTGACCCACAAGCAAGGAGTCCCAGTGGGCATGGGGACCCGTGGACAAATAGTCCCAGTGGGCAAGTGTGGCTCTCAAGCAAGGGTTCCCAAGGGTGGGGGGGATCTGTGGGTGAGTGTGACTCTGGGGTGAGTGTGACCAAGGGGTGAGTGTGACCAAGCGGTGAGTGTGACCAAGCAGGGAGTGAACCCATGGGCTTGTGACCCACAAGCAAGGAGTCCCATCGGCAAGGGGACCCACGGGTGAGTATGACCCACAGGCAAAAGGGGTCGTGGGCAACTGTGACCCACAAGCAAGGAGCCCCGTGGGCGACTGTGACCCACAGGAAAGGGGTACAGCGAGTGACGGGACCGGTGGGCGACTGTGTCCCACAAGCAAGGAGCCCCGTGGGCGAGTATGACCCACGAGCAAGGGGTCCAGAAGGCGAGGGGACCCGTGGGCGAGCGTGACCCACAAGCAAAGAGTCCAGGGGGCGAGGGGACCCGTGGGCGAGTGTGACCCGTGGGCGGGGGGTGCCGCAGACGAAGGGTCCCGAGGGCTGCTGTGACCCCAGAGCCGGTGTCGGGGGAGCCGGGAAGGGGGTGAGGGGGTTCGGCCCGGGCTCTGCTCGCCCCCAGCCCCCGCCGGGCGGGCGGGCAGAGGAAATGACTCGCATTCCTGCAGCCGGAGCCGCTCGCACTTCTCGGCCACCAACCAACTCGGCTCGGCCCCCCCTCTATCCCCACCAAAAATAATTTTTAAAAAAAGCGCAACAAGCAGCTGCCCGGCCCCACAGACACCCGGCAGAACGAGCAGCCCCGGTCCAAACGATACCCCACACCGGGCCCACCCTCGGTAGCACCGGGGGGGGAAGGCTGCGCCGGGCCGGGATAAACCGAACCGGGCTTAGGCGGGCTGAGAGGGCACCTACCTGCGGCTCCGGGGACCGTGGTGCCTGCCGAACCGAACCGAACCCTTCCGAGCCGAACCGAGCCCCGCCGTGCCGAACCGAGCCGTGCCGAGCCCAGCGGAGCCCAGCCCAGCCCAGCCCTGCCCGCCGCCCCCGCCCCTCCCCGGCCGCACCGCCCGAGCGGCACCGGCACCGCCTCCCGCCGGAGCCGGGACCCCGGGACAGCCCCCGGGAGGGGACCCGGGAGGCACCCGAGGGACTCGAGCACAACCCCGGCAGCCCCGGCGATGGGACCCGAGCAGCGGCCCCGGAGGCGGCGAGGGAAGTCGGTTCTGCCACCCCCTCGGCCCGGTTCTGGGGGTCCCGTGTTGCCTTGGGGGAGAAGGAACCGGTTCGAGAAGAGACCTGAGCATCCCCAAAGGAGGGCACCCCCCTCCTCACCCTGGTTCCAGGGGCCTCGTGATCCCTTTTGGGAACATGAGCCTGGTCTGAAAGGGACCTGAGCATCCCCAGGGGAGCTCATCCCACCCCAAACCTGGTCCTGGGGGTCGGAACCAGCTCTGGAAGGGACCTGAGCATCCCCTGCAAAGGGCACTCAGTCCCGGGGGGATCTGAGCATTTCCCAGGAGAGGTCTCAAACCTCTCTAGGGAATATAACCCACCTGAACACATCCTGAGCATCCTTCTGGGATGGCCTGGGAGTCTCACACGTGCCCCAGGGTGACCCAAGCACCCCTGGAGAGAGGGGACCCCAGTGCCCCCAGCCCAGGCTGTACCACCCGTGCATTAAGCCAGCTCGTAGGAGACAGGAGCAAAATTAGGGCCCAATTTTGCTGCCATTAAAGCTTCCTCTGGATGAGTTGGGCTGGTTCCTGTGATGGACAGCACGTCCCAGGGGGTAATGCACACACAAGTCCCTCTCCATAGGTGACCTGGGATGGGAATAGCAGCACCACCACCACCATAAATTAGCAGCAAAGCATCCCCACGTCGCTCCATCCTCAGAAGTGCCATATGGTGAGATTGTTTGGGAAGTAGTTATTTATTCCTCACTTTTAAGTGTCTATAGGCATTTTTTGGGATGACCTGGGAGGCTGGCTCTGCCCCCGCAGTCTCTACAAGGCTCTGGGAGAAAATAACCACTCGTTCCCAGACCTAAATAAAGAGCAGCTCTGCTGTGAGCACCCTGATGCTCCTCTCTGAAATCTGTTTGCAGCTCAACAGATCCTGCTGGGTAATTACATGATGCAAGCGTGCGGTACTGGCAGCAGGGATCCAATCTCCTCATGGAAAAAAACCAGCCAGGCTTTCAGCAGAGCTAGGGCTAGGAAACCCTCAGCTCCTCTCCATGCCATGGGAAATTTGGGAAGTGTTCCCATCCAGCAGCTCACTCCTGTTCATCTTGTGTTGAGTCCCCATGAAGCCACTTGTGCCCAATGCCACTGCAGGGTAGGGCATGGGCAGCACCCTGGCTGAGCAGGGATCACCATCTCAGAGAAAAAGGGCCTTTTTTCCCCCAAAATTCACTCTGGAAACACAATTCCAGCAGATAACATGGGGGAATGGCCAGGTAGGGGCCAAGCATGAAGCAATCTGATTCATTTAATCCAACTCCTGAAACTGAGAATCCCAGAATGGTTTGGGTTGGAAGGGACCTTAAAGCTCCTCCATTGCCACCCCCCTGCCATGGTCAGGGATCCTACATGGCACGGAAACCCAGACCCAGGCAGAGCTCATGGGTGGCACTTCAGAGCCTGCTCAATCTGCCTGAGGATTTTATCAGTGAAAGGATCCTCTTGGGAAGTGAGGTTGACATGGAAGCTCTCCCTGTGTGCATAACAGGAGGAGGGTGAGATGGGGACCCCCAGCTGCCAAGATCCCCTCCAAAGTGGTCATTGCAGGGGGACATTTCCCCTTGGAAACTTCCAAAGGTTTTGAGCACTAGAAGGTGCTTCTTTCATAGAATCCCAGAATCCTAGACTGGTTTGGGATGAGAAGGAGCTTAAAGCTCCTCCATTGCCACCCCCCTGCCATGGTCAGGGACACCTCCCACCAGCCCAGGTTGCTCCAAGCCCCATCCAACCTGGGCTGAGACACTGCCAGGGATGGGGCAGCCACAGCTTCTCTGGGAAACCTGGCACAGGGGCTCAGCACCCTCACACCAAACTATTTCTTCCTCATATCCAACCTAAATCTACATTTGGAATTGTTGGTGTTGGTCTTTTCTCCCAAGGAACAAGGGATGGGCCAAGAGGAAAGAGCCTCAAGTTGTGGCAGGGGAGGTTTAGGTTGGAGCTGGGGAAGAATTTCTCCCTGGCAAGGATTGTCAGGGCCTGGCCCAGGCTGCCCAGGGCAGGGCTGGAGTCCCCATCATCCCTGGAGGGGTTTCAGAGCCCTGGAGATGTGGGGATGAGGGACATGGGGCAGGGGTGGGCTGAGGGTTGGACCTGATGATTTTAAAGCTCTTTTCTATCTGAAACAATTCCCTGATTCCACATTCCTATGATTTTAGGGGCTGGGGAGGGAGCAAGCAGGACACATCCCCATTTCCCTCTGCATTACCGAGGAGGCTGAGTCCATCCCACCCCATGGCTCTCAGCCTTCCAGCCTGGTGCAATCCACAAACCTGGCATCCCAACTCCTGCCTTGCCTCAGAGGCTAAATAAAGCAGTGGGAAGAGCTCTGGAATACCAGCAAGGAGATCTATAAACACATCCGGGGATGGCACGGATGCTCCTGCTGTTACCCAGCCCTGGAGAAATGCCACGGCTCGCTCCGACGCTCCGGGAAAGATTCTCCAGGAATATCCACACAGACTGTGACCCCCTCGGCCCCGAGGTGGGGGGAGATTGGAAAGATGGACATGAGCCAGTGTCCGGTCTGCCTCTCCTCTTTGTGGAAAAAAAAAAACCAAGCCTCAAGCCTCTGGTGACATTCCTCTTACACAATTCTGGAATGAGCCTCGGTCAGAAGAAGCGGAAACGCAGATGGAAAAATGTAATAAATGGAACTTTTTCTCTTTTTTTTCCCCTTTTTTTCTGTGTGTTTTTGTTTGGGACGAGGATTAACTGAGCTAATGGCATGGCTAGGGTGTATCTCACCAAAAAAAAAAAGGGTGTTGTGGTTATGACTGGAAATTCTGTGCTCATTAAATATACAGATTTCTGTCGCATGAGATGTATTTATATGGAGAGGAGGAGAACCAGCAGCTGTTCCCTGCAAGCCTGCATTATCACCAGCCCAGTATCCTCCATCCCAGCCTTTCAATACCCTCATTGTTACTGCCAGGGATGGTCCCACAAACTTCTGAGCTCTCTTATCTCCTGCTGAGTTCCCCTCATGGGATAAAAACTATAAACACAGCAACAGAGTTACAACTAAATCCATCCCGCTCCCTTTCCCAGGGGGCTGAGGGATCATTTGCAAATCCCAACTCATGCTCAGGATGATTTTCGGGATGTCCTGCTAGGAAATCCACCCAGAGAACTTTTGAGATGGGTTCTACTTGGAAAATCCACCCCAGGCCAGCAGGTCCTGGCTTTGGGGAGCCTGGAGGGGTGCATTTGGGGACAGGGATGTCACCGCTGCTCCACAGAGCCTGGCATGGCCTCGGGGCTCCTGCTCTGCCTGCAGCTGAGCTTTGGAAATTCTTCCCTTGGATCAAATAGGAAAACAAATCCCAGCTACTGTGACTGAGTTGTGCTGGAGCTCCAGGTGGTTTCTCAGCCCATAAGGGGAAGAAAATAAAGAAAGAAACTCCCAGGAGGAGCCACAACAGGCAGAGCCTTGCTAGGAACCCCAGAGAGGAGCTGGACCTTGCTCCAGAGCTTGCTTTGCCTGGGGGATTTCCAAGGAAGCTTCTTTCTTCCCTCCACATCCAGGATGGGATGGACACATGGAATAATTGGGGTTGTCAGGGCTCTCTGCAGGTCCCAACCCCCCTGCAGTATCAGGGACACCCTCACCTAGATCAGGTTGCTCAGAGCCTCTTCAAGCCTCACCTTGAATATCTCCAGGGATGAGACCTCAACCCCCTCCCTGGGCACCCTGTGCCATTGTGCCACTGCCCTCAGGGGACACAACTTGTTCCTCACATCCAATCTAAATCTATTTTTCTCTAATTTAAACCAGATACAACCCCCCCAGCACTGAAGCAATCAGAGAAGAGAGACCTGAGCTGCACTCTGGGGAGCAAATGCTTCCTCTGACATTTTTGGGGCTTTTTTTTTTAGGAGAATTTGATCTGATTTGGGGCCACAAATGCCCACTTCATGGAGACCTAACCAGTCCTCTGCTTTATTTTGGTTTATGATTAAACCCAGGCACACATCGAGGCCTCTGCTCTGGGTTATTAACCTGATGCTGCCCCCCCCCCCCCCTTTGACATTTTTTCTGGTTGTAGGTGAGGTCCCCCACCCAAGAGAACCCAAACTTCATCCAGCCCAGTTGAAGAGCCAGCAAACTGGGAAAACTGGGCCCAAAACTCCATCCAGCCCAGTTGAAGGGCCAGCAAACTGGGAAAACTGGGCCCAAAACTCCATCCAGCCCAGTTGAAGAGCCAGCAAACTGGGAAAACTGGGCCCAAAACTCCATCCAGCCCAGTTGAAGAGCCAGCAAACTGGGAAAACTGGGCCCAAAACTCCATCCAGCCCAGTTGAAGAGCCAGAAAACTGGGAAAACTGGGCCCAAAACTCCATCCAGCCCAGTTGAAGGGCCAGCAAACTGGGAAAACTGGGCTCAGGACAGCTCTGGATGGCTCCAAGCATCCCTGGCTGATCCCAGGGATAGAAACAACTTCCCAGGAGGGTTACCCAGGATCAGTGCCAGGGGACACACACATCAGACCCAGCAACTCCCAGGAGCAGGATGACCCATGGAGTGTCCAGCAGGAATATCAGCAATGCAGAACCATCCCCAGGGATCTTGGGGGGGATCCTGGTGGAGCAAGAGAGGGAAGAGCCTGGGGATGGTGGTGATGGTGTTAGGATATTTATCTGGAAGCCCAAATCTCCCTTTTCATTTCCCCTCCTCTAACTCAGCCTGGGATGTCAGCAAGGGTGAAAATAAAAAGGGGAGGGGTGGGATTTAAGCCAAATGGGATTGAGAAGAGGGAAAACTGAGGTCAAATACAGAAGGATATCAGGATAATGTCCCTGGGGAGACATAACCCTCATTTCCTGCTCCCCCAGTACTGCTGTATTTACAGGGTTGGGTTTTTTTTTTGCAGTATTTACAGCTGCCTGTCACCCAGGATCAGCTTTAACATTGTGTGGCAGCAGATCAGAGGCTGTGGAATTCCTTGGGATACAAAGGTGGAATCATCATCATTCCCACCTCAACCCTGGACCCCTTCCTTTCACCCTACCCAGGCCCCCGAGCTGGATTTTATTACCAAATTATTGATAAAGCAGGGAGGGAGGTGGGCAGGGACCCCCCAACCCCCTGGCCAAGGAAACAGCTGCACCCAGCACCTCTCCATGGTTCAGAAAAACCCCTTGTCCCATGCACCCCCCCCCCATCCATTCCTTTTCCAGGGGAACTAAAAGGGTTTTGGGGGGATCTGGGTCTGGGGGTTTATTCCCAGGGTTTGCTCTCAGCCTTCCCAAGCTGCTGAGAAGCTTCTGGAAATGTGTTATAAAGCAGAAAAGTGGGTGGTGAGGATGTCTGGGGGGGGGAGACAGATGGGATGGGAAGATCACAGAAATGGGAGGAATATTTTAAGGCCATCCATGTGCCTCCTCGAGGGCTTCAGAGCCACCCAACAGAGGGACAAACATCTCAGGGCTGCTCCCATCCCTCCAAACAGGAGAAAAAGCCCAGCCAGGACCCCTCTTTTCCCCCCCTAACACTCAGGGATCAGGTTAGGGTGGGGGTCACCAGGAGCCCCAATGCTACGAGACACCAGAGAATCCCCACCCCCAGGGCACAGGGTTGAAGGAAGAGAAATGGGAATGAGAAATAATCATAAATCACCCCACAGGGTGGCTGAATCAGGGGCACCCATGAGAGTCCTACAGCAGAGAGGGGGGGGACATGGGATGTGTATCCCACCCCTGGCTTCCCCCCCCCAGCCTCAGCTTTTCATCCCACTTGGCAGGAGCCAGCAAAACTTTTTGGGATTGTTTCAGACCTCAAGACAGGTGGGGATAAAACCCTCCCACTGCAGTGGGAGCTCAGCATCACCTCCCTCCCCACCACCCTCCAGGGAAAAACCAACCCAGGCCACCCGTGTGCTGGGTGAGTTTTGTCCCCACCCTCAGGGACAAAGCACCCTGGGTGCCCCAGGCAGGCAGGAGCTTGGCCCTGGCCCCATGGATCCATCACCCACCCATCAATGATTTACTGGGGCTCTGCAGTGCTGTTTGTGCCGCTGCCAAGGTCAGCTCTGGGAAGGGATGGGAGAGAGAGGGGCTGGGAGCCTGTAGGATGCTGCTGGGTACCAGCAAGGGGGAAAGCAGAGCCCCCTCCCAGCCCACCAGGATGGGCTCATCCTGAGCACCCTGAGCTCCAGGAAAGCTAGGGACAAGAAGTCCAAGAAGCTGGGGACTGGGGACAAGGGCAGGGAGGGATGGGATGAGGAGGAAGGGTTTCCAGCTGGAAGAGGGGAGAATTAGGTTGAACATTAGGAAGAAATAGTTTGTTGTGAGGGTGCTGAGCCCCCAGCCCCTAAAATCATAGAAATGTGGAATCAGGGAATTGTTTCGGATGGAAAAGAGCTTTAAAATCATCAGGTCCAACCCTCAGCCCACCCCTGCCCCATGTCCCTCATCCCCACATCTCCAGGGCTCTGAAACCCCTCCAGGGATGATGGGGACTCCAGCCCTGCCCTGGGCAGCCTGGGCCAGGCCCTGACAACCCTTGCCAGGGAGAAATTCTTCCCCAGCTCCAACCTAAACCTCCCCTGGCACAACTTGAGGCTCTTTTCTCTTGGCCCATCCCTTGTTCCTTGGGAGAAAAGACCAACACCAACAATTCCAAATGTAGATTTAGGTTGGATATGAGGAAGAAATAGTTTGTTGTGAGGGTGCTGAGCCCCTGTGCCAGGTTTCCCAGAGAAGCTGTGGCTGCCCCATCCCTGGCAGTGTCTCAGCCCAGGTTGGATGGGGCTTGGAGCAACCTGGGCTGGTGGGAGGTGTCCCTGACCATGGCAAAAGAGGAGCTTTAAGGTCCCTCCCAACCCAAACCAGTCTGGGATCCCACATAGGGGTGGTAAAACCAGGCTTTGCCAGGGCTCTGCAGCATGGAGAAGGGATGTAAATCCCCTTTGGAGACAGGGCTGGGAATGGCTCCCCCAGGGGTGAGTGACACAGTGGCCAGCACAGGGTTTGTGCAACCACTCAGCTTTTTGGAAGCACCCTGTGAATGCCCGACCAAATGTAAATTGATTTTTCAGCTCCAGACTCAGCTGGCCTCCATGAGGATCCATAGCCTGGCTAATATTTCTCTAATGGACTCCCATAAATAGCTCATTAATCCCCTTGTATTTAATTAATGGCACCCACACAGCTGCAGCCCAGCTCCCCGGGCACATTGGGGTCCCCACAGCCCCTTTGCTCTGGACACCCCCTTTTTTCTCCCCCCCCCACCCATTCCCTCTCCTCCCCCATTCCCTCAGGCATCCCCCAGGGCTAAAAAAATCCATCCATGGGACCTGGTGCTGACCCAGTTCTGTGACCCAGCTCAGACACCGCTTTGAGGGCTTTGGCTGAGCTGTTGTCACCCAGGACATCTCAGTGGAGAGGTGACACCCCCAGGGCCCTGACCCCACATCTGACCCCCTCAAGGAGAAAGCTTGGAACCCCTCACTGATTGCAACCTCCCCCTGCAGCTCCAGAAAATTCTGGGTTTCTCTATTTATTTACTTCTTTAGCTGGGAATTCATCCAGGGGGGAGGCTTGAGAGTGGCCTTGGAAAGATACAATGGGTGAGTAAACGTGTTGGAGGGTTATTGCAGCGTGTGCCAAAGGGGGGGAGTTTGGGTCATTTCTTTGGCAGGGGATGACTGTGAATAGGGAAAAATAGGGATTTCCAAGGGTCTGGAGCAGAAGTCTGCCCAGGAGCAGCTGAGGGAGCTGGGGGTGTTGATCCTGGAGCAGAGGAGGCTGAGGGGAGACCTTGTGGCTCTCTGCAACCCCCTGAGAGGAGGTTGGAGCCAGGGGGGGTCGGGCTCTGCTCCCAAGGAACAAGGGATGGGAGAAGAGGAACTTTGGGCCTCAAGTTGTGCCAGGGGAGGTTTAGGTTGGTTATTAGGAACAATTTCTCCCTGGAAAGCTCAGAGATGGGAAAGGTGTGTGGTCTACAAGCTGAGGAAGAGAATGATCTGCATGCAGGGTTTGGAAGAAATGGAGATAAAGTGTTGGAGGGAGGTGGGTGTCAGTCTCTGCTCCCAAGGAACAAGGGATGGGAGAAGAGGAAAGAGCCTCAAGTTGTGCCAGGGGAGGTTTAGGTTGGAGCTGGGGAAGAATTTCTCCCTGGCAAGGGTTGTCAGGGCCTGGCCCAGGCTGCCCAGGGCAGGGCTGGAGTCCCCATCATCCCTGGAGGGGTTTCAGAGCCCTGGAGATGTGGGGATGAGGGACATGGGGCAGGGGTGGCCTTGGCACTGCTGGGTTATGGTTGGATGGGATGCTCTGAAAGGGCTTTCCCAACCCCAACCATTCTGGGCCTCCATGAAGCTCAGCTCCTCCCCACACCTGCAGCTCCCATCTCCTCTGTCCACACCTCTCCTTTGTGTTTTTTTTTGCCCCTTCCAGCATGTCCAGATCCTGTCACTCAGCCCATGGGCTCCTGTCCCTCAGCACCCCCATCCAGCACAGCTCTGGGCTGCAAGGTTGGGCTGGGGACACAAGGACTCTCCCAGTTCCCAGATGCTGGATGCCTGGGCATGGTGCTGCCACCCCATTCCCTAAGGATGAGGGGTCCTGAGATGGGAGCACCCACTGCCCACCCCCCTCCCTTCCTCACAGCAACCCCAGCAGAGAAAGATTGGGTTGTGTTTGGATTTTCAGGAGGATTTGCTGTGGAAACCTTTCCCAGAGGTGCCATTCCTTGGGAAGCAGCAGCTGCTGTGGGTTCCACCACCCCCATCCCCATCCCTGCCAGCAATTCCCAATTAATCAGAGAAAGGAAAGCACATGTTGGGATGGTGACTCAGGACCCAAAATGACATCAGCTCCCACCTGGGATGTGTGGGGATGGATCAGAAGGACACTGTGGACATCTCAGGGATGTGCCAGGGATCATCAGCATGCTTGGGGACAACCAGGTGGTTTCCATCCCAGATGTTTTCCATCCCAGATGTTTTCCATCCCAGATGTTTTCCTTCAGCATCAGCTGATAGGGATAAAAGGCCCCAGGGTGATGGCAAAGCCCCAGACTGCTGGGTGCTGTGGGTGCCCCAGCACACCACAGATGGAGGAGCAGCCCCAGCCCTGACCCCAACCCAAGGTCTTACAACTCCAGGAGGGATTTTCCTCCATTTTCAGACCCCCATCCAACCCCCCCCTTCCAACCCACGGGCTGGAAGAAACCAGGATGGCCAGAGGGGAATCCAGTGGGGAATCCATGGAAGCAACCAACCAGCAACCCAACACCACCACGTCCTCATCTGCCCACCCCAAAACACCCCTCACCACCCTCCCAACCCCTTTTTTGGTGTCCCCACCCCAAGGGTGGGTGCTGCAGGAGATGGGATTAGCACCCAGGGTTGCCCTAGGGCAGAACATCACCAGTGCAAGCCCCAAACCCCAAATCCCCACCTGCTCTCATACACACTCAAGTTTTCATGACACCTTAAAAAAAACCCCACAACCTAAATCAGTTTTGGGGGCTGTTTTCCACCACAACCCCCATGGCAGCTGCTGGCCTGGGCACTTTGCAAACCCAAAGTTGTTCAGGAGCTCTGTGAGCACAAGAAAGCAAAAGCAGCTGAGGCTCCCACCTCTTTTATGTGTTGGTTTGGTTTCTTTTCTTCCCTTATCCTCTGAATTGTTATGATCCAGACAGAAAACTCTATGAAACAGAGGTTTTCAGTACAGTGACACCCAGCAAGGAAAGGTCTGGAGATGCTGCACCCTGCCCTTCATCCTGCTGGGATGGGGATAAGAGTGGAGCAGGGATGAGGATGGGATAAGGATGGGGTAGGGATGGGGATGATAATGGCTTCCAGCATGCACAAAGCCTCCAGGCCCCAGGGCCTTTCTTTCCAACCAATTTTTTTGGGTTTTTTTAAAGAAAAAAGCTAAAAATAAAGTGCCAGGAAATTGGTGATGGGGAGAAATCCCAGGTGCTTCTTGTTCATGTTTGCACAATCCTGCCCTGTGCCAAGGTTTCTTTGCCCAAGGCTTTAGTTGAACAAAGGCAGAGGGGTGAAGGATGCTGTGGGTATCCTGGGAAAAGAGTGGGAAACCTCCCTGTCCCCTCCCTGAAACCCTGCTTCCAGCAGCCCTGCTGCCTCAGGCTGCTTGGTCAGCACTTTCTGTATTTAGGATCAGTGCCTTTCTGCTCTTTTTGACTTTCTTTTTTCTTTTTTGGCATTCATATTAGAACATCACAACATCCCTGAGGCCAGGAACCCCCTTGGGGAGCACCCAGGGTTGGGCTCTAGAGGCTGGCAGGGAAAACCATGCTGGAATATAGAGATATTTCTTCCAAGTCTTAGCAGAAAACCAGGATGAAGGTGATTTCCTCCCTGCCCTTCACACTCCCAGCTGTGGAAAAGCTTCTGCTTGCTCCCCAAGAGCTTCTTGACCCTGAGGCTGGGCTGCCTGCCAGTGGCATCCTTGGGACCAAGCTGGGCCATGGGATGTGTCCCCAGCACCTCTCCTCCTGAAGCTCTGAAATTTTGGGGATGAGAAGGCTCTTAAAAACTGCTGGGCACCTGTTTGGGGTTCTCTGGTGTTATCTCCCCCAGCCAAGCTCATCTCCAGCACAAGGCACCCACTTTGCACCTTTTCACAGCATCCTCTGTGCAGCCACAGCCCTGACTCTGGTGGGGATCACTGGTTTGGGTGTTTTACAGGTGGGAGATGAAAATTGTGTTCAGTTCTGGGCCCCTGAGGCCAAGAAGGACATTGAGGGTCTGGAGTGTGTCCAGAGAAGGGAATGGAGCTGGGGAAGGGTCTGGAGCAGAAGTCTGCCCAGGAGCAGCTGAGGGAGCTGGGGGTGTTGATCCTGGAGCAGAGGAGGCTGTGGGGAGACCTTCTGGCTCTCTGCAACCCCCTGAGAGGAGGTTGGAGCCAGGGGGGGTCGGGCTCTGCTCCCAAGGAACAAGGGATGGGAGAAGAGGAACTTTGGGCCTCAAGTTGTGCCAGGGGAGGTTTAGGTTGGAGCTGGGGAAGAATTTCTCCCTGGCAAGGGTTGTCAGGGCCTGGCCCAGGCTGCCCAGGGCAGGGCTGGAGTCCCCATCATCCCTGGAGGGGTTTCAGAGCCCTGGAGATGTGGGGATGAGGGACATGGGGCAGGGGTGGCCTTGGCACTGCTGAGGGAAGGGTTGGACCTGATGATTTTAAAGGTCTTTTCTAACCAAACCCATCCTATGATGTCTCTCTGTGGGGTCCCCACACACAGCTGTCCCAGCACTGAGCTCCCAGCCCCATCTCCCCCTGACTGACCCCTTTCCTACCATTCCTATGGCCATGGCCCCAACCCCTCCAGCACTACCTGGGGCTGCCAGAGCTGCTCTGCTCAATGACCAGACAGATGCCAGCCTGGGGCAGAGCAGTCGCTTTGTCACCCCTGGTGGGGACATTCCCCTTCTTACAGCATGACCAAGAAGTGATAAATCCCTTGGCTGAGCCCACCTGAGCTCCCCAGGTTATGGGATGCTGCTGGGGGGGACACCCCCAATCCTTGCAGGAGATCAGGTAAAACAAAGCAGAGAAAGTAATGCTTATTTTTTTCTTTCTTTCAAGTATAAATCCTCATTTTGTTTTCACATGTAATCAGGTCACTTTGCAGAGGTGGAGAAGGCTTTTTCCATTGCCCCACCACCCAGCTCAGCAAACCAGCCTACCTGTGGAGCAGGATGGGATGCTTTACCACATTCCTCTCCTGGTGTTTATGACAGGGCTGGATCTTAAGCTCTTGCATGAAAAAAAACACCAGGCTTGCCCTCCTTCCCAGCCAGCTTCACACCCAGCCCAAACCAACACCTCCTGCCCTGGCCACCAGGCACCAAACCTCCTTCCACAGCTCTGAGCTCCCCTTCCATCCCAACACCTTGGGCTGCTCCTCCTCAACCCCACCAGCACCTCCTGGAGGGATGCAGTCACCCACCAGCATCCTGGAGACACTGGGACCAGTAACATCTGCCTGGTGCTCCCATCCCCATCCTGGAGCCGTGGGAAGGTTCCTGCAGCAGTGCCCAGGCCAGGCAGGGTGGGGTGAGCTTGGAGAAGACATTTAATTACACAGCACAGGGTGTTTTTCCACTTGCAGAGCTCTGCCTGCATTTGCTTTCCCCGTGCTGGGTGCCATTAGTCCTGTTGGACAACTAATTGGCAATTAATCAGATCTTTGCATTATGCAAATGGGTTATAAATGTTCTGCGGATGGTTTGGTTTGGGTTTGGTTTTCTTTTTTTTTTTTTTTGTTTTGGTTTTTTTATAGTGCCTTTGCCTTGGCTTCTAAATTTAGTGGGGTTTGGGGCTCAGGTTGTGTGTGTGACAGCAGAAATCTGGTGAGGAGCAGCTGAGGGAGCTGGGGGTGTTGATCCTGGAGCAGAGGAGGCTGAGGGGAGACCTTCTGGCTCTCTGCAACCCCCTGAGAGGAGGTTGGAGCCAGGGGGGGTCGGGCTCTGCTCCCAAGGAACAAGGGATGGGAGAAGAGGAAAGAGCCTCAAGTTGTGGCAGGGGAGGTTTAGGTTGGAGCTGGGGAAGAATTTCTCTCTGGCAAGGGTTGTCAGGGCCCAGACATCCCCATCCCTTTCCCCATCCCCATCTCTTTCTCATCCCCATCCTTTTCCCCATCCCCTTAGTGGTGGCCTTGGCAGTGCTGGGTGAACAGTTGGCCCTGATGATCTTAAAAGGTTTTTTCCACCCAAAATGATTCCATTATTCCAGTCCAGGAAAGGAAACTCCAGGGGAGGTTTGGGTTGGAGCTGGGGAACAATTTCTCCCTGGAAAGGGTTGTCAGGGCCCAGACATCCCCATCCCCATCTCCTTCTCATCCCCATCCCTTTCCCCATCCCCATCCCTTTCCCCAATCCCTTAGTTGTGGCCTTGGCAGTGTTGGCCCTGATGATCTTAAAAGCGTTTTTCCACCTAAAATAATTCCATTATTCCAGTCCAGGAAAGGAAACTCCAGGGGAGGTTTGGGTTGGAGCTTGGGAACAATTTCCTCCAGGCTGCCCAGGGCAGGGCTGGAGTCCCCATCATCCCTGGAGGCGTTTCAGAGCCCTGGAGATGTGGGGATGAGGGACATGGGGCAGGGGTGGCCTTGGCACTGCTGGGTTATGGTTGGACTCCATCAATCCTCTTCAAGCCCTTTTCCAACCCAAAAGATTCCATGATCCTGTTCTCCATTTTTGTGCTACAGGCTGGAAAAGGGGCAGGGGGAATGTTTAGGGGTGCAAAAGCAGCTCACCCCTCCTGGATCACCCTGCCTGGGTCAGTAGCCCAGGGTGCTGGCTGGGAGCCCTGGGCTGATGGAAGCCTCCAGGCTGTATCCATCTGCCCCTGCAGGCAGCTGAGATGTGCTGGGCTGGACTTGGCACTTGGGGCAAGGCTTTGGGTGGCACATCAGGGTTGGAAAAGCATTAAAAATGTCTTCAAATCCCAGGAGGAGCAGCAGCTCAGGGTGATGGCAGAAAGCTCAGAGCCAGCACCTATCCAGCTGGGCTGTGCTTGTGGTAGTGGGGGAGAAGATGGCTGCAAACAGCTCAGGATGAAAAGATTGGGAAGCAAGGAGCAAGCTGGGACTTTCCAGGAGCAGGCAGCCAGCAGCATCCCTTTTATCTGCTGTTGGGAGTGTCTGGTTCCTCAGGGCAGGCAGCCTGGCCCACCCTGCCTGATGGGTGCCATGCCTGAGGGGAGCAGGCAGTGCTGGGGGTGAGACCTGTGATGGAATCCCAGACTGGTTTGGGTTGGGAGAGACCAAAGGGAGACCCAGCAGCCCTGGGGGGACCCTCATTATATGTTTTCCCTACAGGAGGCACTCTTTTTGGGGAAAACAGAGGCAGATTCATCAGCAGGAGCAAGGAACTCACACAGAGTGATAGAATCCCAGACTGGTTTGGGTTGGGAGGGACCTTAAAGCTGATCCCTACCCAACCTCTGCCATGGTCAGGGACACCTCCCACCAGCCCAGGTTGCTCCAAGCCCCATCCAACCTGGGCTGAGACACTGCCAGGGATGGGGCAGCCACAGCTTCTCTGGGAAACCTGGCACAGGGGCTCAGCACCCTCACACCAAACTATTTCTCCCTCCCATCTCCTCTCCATCTCCTCTTTTCCATCTGGAAACCCTTCCCCCTCATCCCATCCCTCCCTGCCCTTGTCCCCAGTCCCTCCCCAGCTTTCCTGGAGCCCCTTCAGGCACTGGAAGGTGCTCTAAGGTCTCCCCATTCTCTTCCCCATCTCTCTCACCCTTTCATATCCATATCCATATCCATATCCATATCCATATCCATATCCATGTCCCCCTGGCTGGGGATGGCACTGGGTTCCCCTGGGCTTCCAGTAATTAAAAGCCATGGTGGGAACAAGCCCTGCTCAGCAATGTTCATCCATTTCACTGCTCTAAATCCCTGGGGATGTGAAGCTGAGCTTCCCAGCAGGAGATATTTTCTTAGACTCGAATTTGTGCTCCCATTTTGCCATCACCTTGAATTTTGGGGCAGCAGAGAGTTCCTATCAGTCCCTGCTGGTTGCCCAGGGCTTAAAGAGGCATCTTTAGGAAAGATAAGCAAGATAAAGAAATTAAACCATCACCACCCAAAGAAAAAAAAAAAAAAAAGGGAGAGGGGGAAGGATCTGTCATGTGCAGGGTGAGCACCTGCACTTCTGTCTCCCTGCCTCTGGGAATGGTTGGTGCCATCCCAGCAGATGGACTTAGACAAAGAGGATGGAAAAGCAGCAAAAAGCCCATTTTTCCCCCCAGTCTGGGCAATTCCCAGTTGTAGATTTGCAAACCTGGAGAGGAGGGAAATGGAAGTTGCTTGTGAAACTGGCTGGGTGATGCTGTGCTCATGGAGATCTTTCAGAGGAGGGGGAAGCTGTTTGGACAAAAGAAAAAGAAAGCAAAGGGACTTTTTTTTTCCCCTGGTTCTGCTCAGGAGCTTTGTTTCACACTGAGCAGAGCCTCCTCAGAAGGACATCCCCATCAACACTTTGCTTCCCAGGCTACACATCAACTTCTTCTACTCATAAAAGAAAAAATAAATTAAAAAACAACAGCAGCAACAAAACACAACTGTGTTCCTTTGAGAAATCATTTGCATCCAGGGTAATTAAACTTTAATCAGCAAAGCCAAAGAAACAGATTCTTTTCCAGCAGAGATGAGATAGAGATGGAGCTGGTTAGATGTAACCTGCCCCATTAACACTGCCCAACTCCTGCTGCTTTCTCCTTCCCTCTTGGAGTGGGAAACAAGATGAGGAAGAGCAAAGGGTGGGGAGAAGCAGCAGGGAAATTCAGGCGTTTTCCAAGTGAAATGACATCGCTGAGTTCATAGGGATAAAAATTACCTTCCTCTGCCCAACTGCTTTCTGATGCCTCAGTGGCAAAGCCTCTGTGCTGGTGAAACCCTCCCTGCCTGGGTGGGGAAGCTGAGGAGCAGGGAACCTGCTCATTGCTGAGCTGGCTGAGCAGGCAGGGAGCCTGTGCCCAGGGGCAGGAAGGTGCTGGCCCTTTCTTCCCTTTCCCCATCCCCATCTTCATCCCCATTGACATTCCTCCCTCCATCCCTATTCCCATTCCCACCCTAACCCATCCACATCCTCATTCCCATTCTCATCCATACCCCCATCTTCATCCCATCCTTGTTTCCATCCATATCTCCATGTCCATCCCCATCTCCATCTCCTTCCCCTTCCCCATCTCTAACTCTGGATGTGTTCTGTGTGTCCTGCCCTGGGGGATCCTACTGGGACAAGGCTTGGACTGGAGCAGCTCCAGAGGTCCCTTTAAACCCCTGATATTCTATAATTCTATGATCTACATCTCCATTTCCATCCCCATCTCCATCTGCATCTACATCTCCATCCTATTCCCATCCCAATCCTATCCCCATCCTCATCCTATCCCATTTCCATCCCCATTCTCATCCCCATCCCACTTCTATCCCCATCCTTATCCTATCCCATCTCTTTGCCACCTCTATCCCCATTCTCATCCCCATCCCAGTTCTATCCTCATCCTATCCCATCTCCATGCCATCTCCATCCCCACTCTCATCCCTATCCTACTTCTACCCCCACCCTCATCCTATCCCATCTCCATCCCCATTCTCATCCCCATCCCACTTCTATCCCCATCCTCACCCTATCCCATCTCCATCCCATCACCACCACTCTGGAGCCCAGCACAGGGGTCACAGCCCTGCTTAGCCCCTTCCCCAAGGATAAAACCTCCCCAAAACAGCAGAGAACATGGAACCAGAGCACAGGCAGCCCTGGGGACAATCTGTCTGCAAAGCCATGGAGCATTCCTCCTCTTCCCTGCAATCCTGAGCATGTGCCTGTCACTGGGAATAACTTGTTGGGGGGGATAAAAACCCTCCCTGTGTCACAGGGGACACCAACACCTTGGCCAGTCCCCTTCTGCTGGAAAATGAACATTCTAAGATGGACCAGGAAATGATGGTCAGAAAAATAAATCCAGATCTGACAATTTTAGGGTTCCTTGAAGGGCTTTAAGTGAGTGTGAGGCACGAAAAGGCTGAAAGGGCCCCTGGGATCTCCTGCTGGGTCCCTCCTGCCACCCACAGGAGGGACAGGGGACCAGAAGCTCCTGTCCTGGGGTCTGTCTGCAAGAAGCCAAGCCTGGGGGTGATGCTGGAGGTCCCCGGAGGACAGGAGTTTGGTTTGAGATGGAGGAGAAGGCTCCGTGCAGAGGGAAGGCAAGTGAGGAGGAGGAAATAAAAACTAATTAAGTGCTAAATGTGCTGGGTTGGCTCGGGGGCAGCGGGAGAGAGCTCCAGAGGGGTGACTCACGGTGACTCAGGATGCAAAGAGTGGGTGGAAATCTGGCACTGGAGCATAAACTGCCCCAACCATGCAGCTGGGCTCTGGGCACCCAACCCAGAGCTGCTGGGCCCCAGCATCCCCCAGGGGACTCACACATCATGTGCTTTCCCTACAGGAGGCAATTTTCCTGGGGAAAACAGAGGGAGATTCATCAGCAGGAGCAAGGAGCTCACACAGAGTCAGAGAAACCCAGACTGGTTTGGGTTGGGAGGGACCTTAAAGCTCCTCCATTGCCACCCCCTGCCATGGTCAGGGACACCTCCCACCAGCCCAGGTTGCTCCAAGCCCCATCCAACCTGGGCTGAGACACTGCCAGGGATGGGGCAGCCACAGCTTCTCTGGGAAACCTGGCACAGGGGCTCAGCACCCTCACAACAAACTATTTCTCCCTCACATCTCATCCCTCTTCCAACTTAAAGCCATTCCCCCTCATCCCATCCCTCCCTGCCCTTGTCCCCAGTCCCTCCCCAGCTTTCCTGGAGCCCCTTCAGGCACTGGAAGGTGCTCTAAGGTCTCCCCATTGCAGCCTTCTCTTCTCCAGCCTCAACACCCCCAACTCTCTCTCTGGCTCCAGAGCAGAGCTGCTCCAGCCCTCCCAGCAGCTCCAGGGCTTTCTCTGGACTCACTCCAACACCTCCACATCCTTCTTGTTTTGGGGTTCTTCTCCAGAACTGGACCCAGCACTGCAGGGGGGTCTCACATGGGCCATATGGAAGCATCTCCCTTTTCCCTGTTTTCCCCTTACCAATCCCCAGGCTGGGAGGGACACAACCAAACCCCAGCCACAGGAGAAGACAACACCAGCATAGCCCCCCCAAAAACACCCACCCAAAAGCCAGGAATCACATCCAGAGCAAGAAGAAAACCAAAGGGATGGCTTTTAAGGGACGTGCTGACCCCTGCCCTTGCCCAGCCGGGTCCCCACGGTACCGGTACCGCCCGGTGTCTTTGTGCCCCGGCGTGTTGGTGCACGCTGGTTCTGCCTTCCCCACCTCTGCCCATGGCCTCAGCTGCACCTCGTTCCTCCCTGATGATGGGGCAGGATTGCTTCACCCCACAGGCTCTGGCCACAGGGACAATGTCCCCTTTGTCACCCACCCCCGGGCCGTGGGGTCCCAGGGTTTGGCTGCAAGGAGAGGAGGGGGGGAGTGGGTTCAGCCCTGGTCCAGAACAGGGCTGGAGGTTTGGGGGGGGCATCACCTCTTGCACCCCTATTTCCATAAGGCTCTGCTGAAGGGTTTGGAGGAGGGGGAGCTCCCCAGGAAGGGTCCAGCTCCCATCTGCACCCCCCTGAGCAGACTCTGTGCTGGCTGGGATGAGTCCCACCCTCTGCACAGGCATGAAGAAACAGAGCAAAAAGAAAAGTTCTGCACTGGAGTTGTTGTTTTTTTTTTTCCCTCACCCCCAGAGGCTTTGGCAGAAACTGAAATATTTTTATTTTTAATTTTTTTTTTTTTAATTTATTCTCACTCCCTTTTTTTTTTTTTTTTTGATATTTTCAACCAATGCATTCCTGAAGTCTCTCGCCTCCTGACAAAACCCAGGCTCCTTGCCAGCACATATTTCTGATAATTCATCCATTATTAAGTGAAATCAAAGATAGGAGTCCAAAAAAAACCAATAAAAACCAAAAAAATGGAACTGTTTTCATCCAAGAGAGGATGTTTCCAGCCAGCCTGGGAGTTACTTGAACTGCAGAATGATCTCCCTGAGGAAAAACCCCCCAAAACCTTGTTTGGGGAAAAAAACCCCCAAAACCTTTGCCTTGCTCCTCAAACTGCCAACATCTCCAGGTGACCAATGCCAAACCCTGGGGATTTTTCTGCCTGGCTCAAAGCCATTCCCTCCATCATCCCCTGGCTGCTGGGAGCCCAAACTCTGATGTGTGCTGGACACAACCTTGCTGCTGGGGATGAACATCCAAGCCCTGGTCAGAGACAGCCCAACTGGATCAGCCGGTCCTCTCCAAACCAGAGAGAGAGGAAAATCTGATGGAGAGGGAGGGGCAGAGCAATTACAGCCTTTTCCCTTTAATAACCCTCGCTGCTTCCCTGAGTCCCTATTTACATCCTTCTCGGGCCACAAGTAGTAATTAAAATCTCTCCACTCAGGTCTAAACCACCAGCAGACCCTCCTGTTATTCAAAGCAGAGGCAAAGCTGAAAATAAACCTGATTTTTAAGGTTGGAGCAGCCCCAATCCCCTCTCTATGGGTTGGTTCATGCTGGAGGGAAGGAATTAGGGCCACGGGTTCCATGCTCTGCCAGGGCATCCATACCTTGCCTGTCACTCCAGGGGATGCCAGGGATGGGAAACAGCTCTGTCTTGCTGGTTCTCACTTGGTTTTCAGCTGATTCCACCACCCATGGAGGAGCAGATGGGGTTTGGGGGTCTGTGGGCTAATGGGGCAGAACCCCAGCTGTGCCCAGAGTCACCTGGGAGCACTTTGTACCCGACTGGAGCAGCTCCAGACCCTCCTTCTCTCTTTAAAGAAGCTATCCAAAAAACTGAGAATATTAATTATTCACTAAGACTGCCAATTAAGCACATTTCCTCTGTGAGGCCATGGAAGAAACCGAGCTAGAAATGTTCTTAATTGTTTCAAAAGAGCTTTTCCTAGAGGGGTTCCTCTGCTCTGCCCACTAAAACTGCCTGGCCCTGGGTGCCACCAGCACTGGAGGAGTTTCCTGGACCTGGTGCTGGCCTCACACCACACTTGCAAGGAAGTGAAAGTCAACAGTGAGCCATGAAATCTTCCTAAAATCCCATCCTGAAAGCAGGTGACCCAATGTCCTCAGCACCATGGTGCTGCCTCCTCACCCAGGCTCTATAGGAGGCTCTATAGGATGCTCTATAGGGCACTGGGTCAAAGCAGCCCAGAAGAAGGAGTAGGTCCCTCGTGCAGGTTGTGTTCAGATGGTCCAAGAGCACCAGGAAGATCTCATCCTACACTGGGATCCTGTGCAATGTGGTGTTGGGCTCCTGGGCAGCCACAGGTCTGGTCTGCACTGTAAGCATCCCACAGCTGGGTCACCAAAGGTTATTGAATCACAGGACAGTTTGGGTTGGAAAAGACCTTGAGGATCATCAAGCTCAACAGTTAAGCCAGCACTGCCAAGGCTACCATGTCCCTCAGCACCATGGGGACTGATGCTCCCCACTGCCCCATCCTTTGCCCTGTTCCCAGTGCCACATCCACATAAGCCCCTTGCCCAGAGGAACAGGGTTCCCATGGGAGAAGCCACCCCATTGCCACCAGGCTTTCAAACAGGGGTTAAACCCACAGTGGAATGCCCAGCAAGACACCCAACCTGCTGATAACTATGGTCAGAAGGAAGCCTTAACTCCATGTCCTGATGGTTTGGATAATCCAGAGGGAATGCTCACCAAAACCACAGAAGCCAGGGATGCCAGAGCCCAGACTGGTTTGGGTTGGAAAGGACCTTAAAAACCATCCAGTGCTTGTTCCCTGCCATGGTCAGGGACACCTCCCACCAGCCCAGGTTGCTCCAAGCCCCATCCAACCTGGGCTGAGACACTGCCAGGGATGGGGCAGCCACAGCTTCTCTGGGAAACCTGGCACAGGGGCTCAGCACCCTCACAACAAACTATTCCTTCCTCAGATCCCATCTCAATCTCCCTTCTTTCAGCTGGAAACCCTTCCCCCTCATCCCATCCCTCCAGGCCCTTATCCAAGATCCTTCTCCATATACACATAGATACAAAAATAACATATAAATGCTATAAAAATATAAAAATAACCAAGTTACAGACAGCTTTCTGGTCCATCAGCCTGCAGCCCCAACTCATTTCTCAGGTTATTGGGGAGCTCTGATCAGCAAACAGCCCCCAGGATCCGCTCTTGCTCCCACCTTGACCCTAAGGCTGAGCATTGCACCCACTTCCCAGGAGCACCCTTAGGTGGGTGGGTGAGGAAGAACAAACCCTCTGTGCCCCATGGAAAGGGAATTGCCTTCTCCCCAGCTGCTGGGGCACAGTAGGTGGGATTGGAGGTGTCCAGGGCTGGCAACCCTCCGGTAGGTCTCCTCAGGACCTCCATCCAACTTCCCGTGGCAAGGAGCCATCCCGAGCTTTGCCCTCCATCTCCCACCACCATTTTGCTTCTGTCCCCTTTTGCCAGGACCTTCCCTTCTTCTCCTGTAGGGGCTGATGGAGAAAACCACTCCAGGATCTCACATGGCGGAGAACAAAAGGATTTCTTTTCAACACCAATGGATTCACCTCCAAGGAGCTTGGCCAGGAGCAGGGTGATGCTGTGCCAGCCTCTCTTCTCCCATGGAGATCAGTCCAGGTACAAACGAGGTGGGCTTGTGTCATCCCCCCCAGCCTTTCCCTCTCCAGCAGTTGCCAGGACAGGAGAATCTGGGGGCTGGTGATCCCTGCCTGGGATCACGCACGCAATCCCCAGGGAAAACCAAGTGGTTCCATCCCAAGGAGGTCACTTCAAGAGCTTGGCTTTTCCTCCCCAGCAACCATCCTCCAGAAGCATCTCCTGGGAGCCGGGCTATTCCCAGAGCACTCCCTGTGCCAAAATTCCATGATAAAGGAAAATACAGCCCTGAGGAGCACGGCTGCTGCTGCTTGGCCAACCGTGTCCTTACTGGGAGAGGACAAAACTTTCTAACACCAGGATTGTCCTGAGGTCCTCAGCTGGGTTACCAGCAGCTGGGAAATATTTGCAACCTCTTGCTAGCCACAAGCAGCACATGGACAAGCACTGCTCAGCCAAAGCCACAGCCCTACAGCTCAGCTGGGAACCAGCTGGAATGACCCCACCAGCACCAGCTCACCATCCACCCCACCTTTCCCTTCCCTTCCATATCCCAACACCATTAAAAAACCAGGAACTCCTTGTCCTACCTGGTGCTGGGAACATCTACGAGTCGGGTTCCTCCAGCAGCTCCATGTTGAGCTCAGGGGTATCTCAGAAGAGCTGGAAGAAAAAGCCCCCAAAAGAAAAGCTCAGAGCTGGGACATTCAAGGCAGGTTCCTCCCCATCCCGCGGGAGCTGGGGGGACCGTGGGGCTCTCCACGTCCTCCTGGGCTGGTGAGGCGCCAGGATCCCTGGGAATTGTGCTCTGCTTGGAGGGACCTACCCTTTTTTGACTGGTGGCCAACCCCAAAGCACATGTTCTTACCTGCTCCCTGGAAGACAGAGGAAGGCTCGAGCTCCTTTCCGAGAAAACTCATGGATGCCCGTGCGGTGCAGGAGCTCGCTCCGTTCCTCCTCCTCCTCCTCTTTGCCCAAAAAATCTTCAGGAGAAAACAGGGATGCAGAGCTGCAGGAAGGTGGAGAAAAGAGAGCAGTGGTGGAAATGGGCCCTGGAGCTGGTGTCTCCCCAGCTCTGCTGGTTGGGGAGCACTGGAGCTCTGCTCAACAGGGACATGGGTGTCAAGCTGGGACTTGTCTCCTCGGCAAGGAGAGGGAACAGCAGAGATTACTAAGCAATGCAGGAATGTGGTTTGTTTAATATGAGCCATCAACACAGGAGAGTAAAATAATGACAGATGTGTAATCACATTTCCTGACTCGAAAACCAGGAGATAGAGAATTTAAACACCACTTTTCCCAAGATCAAGAAGAGGAGCCGTTTGGTTAAGAACTCATTTGGTTACTAATTTCCTCAGCATTAAACCAGTTGTTTCCTGAATCTCTTGACATACTTTGCCCAAGAGCTCCGAGGACAGGGCTGCTTTGATCTGAGGGTAAGCAGGGAGAGAAGAGGCTTTGGAATTAGGGATCTGCCAGCTGACCAAGCCTGCCCAGATCAGAGGTTCCTGAGCGTGGCTTAATTGGTTTATTTTAATGAAAGATGGGCAGATAAGTTTCACATGGCTCTTTATCAAGGAGAATGGTGGGAGATAGAAAGCAGGACCTGGGTTGGAGTCAACCCTTCAAGGAAAAGCCTGAGAATTGTGGAAAACTGGAGTTTGCTTGGTTTGGGTATCTCCTGCAAGGATGCTCTGCAGAGGAACAGCAGACCCAAAGCCCACCAAGAGTTGGGGGGGAAATCACTGCTCAGCCTTGGTCTTGGCCTTCAGCTGTGGCATTTTCCCCAAGGACAGGGGTACAGGAGCTGGGGGGGAGCAGTGCTGTGCCCAGGAAAGGGCTGGGAGGGAAGGGTGTCATTTGTTTGTCGGGTTCTTCCATTTGTCTCTTAAGATCAAAAGTGGGAAAAGCAGCCGGCCAGGGAGGGAAGGAAGGTGCCACCAAGCTCCAAGCTGCAGAGGGACTCCAGTTTGACTCTTTTCCTAATTTAGGAAAATCTCTTTTCCCTGGGTTAAATGAGCAGCCTTTCCTCTCCTTCCCCTCCCCATCTTTGCAGGACTTGTGGTCTCAGGTTGCTTGGATCCATGTGGATCCATGGGATATCCCAGGTGGCCTGGGATACTTGGAGGTGGAATGAGCTGGGATGGAAGAGCCCTCAGCATGTTCCATCCTCCTGCTCTGAGGATCTGAGGCCTCCAAAGCATCCCCTGGCATGGTGGTGGCCAGAGGGGGGGTCATCAGACCAGTCTGAGATGCTGGGGGGGACATCAGCAACATCAGACCCAGATCAGGGGCATTTTTCACATCAAGGACCAGGCCTGGGGTGTGGGTGAGTGATGAGCTGGGGGCAGGGCAGAGCTTCAGGGACCCTCCTCTTCTTGGCCTTGGACTCTCCCAGTTCAGCTTCATTTTATGGATACTCAGAAGACCTTTCCTCCAGGAAACCCAGTCTGGTACTGGTGAAGTTTGCAGCTGGATCCCACACCAGCTCTTCATGGGCTGGAAGAAACCCCTGGATATTTATCCAGAGAACCTGGAGAACAGCAAAGCTTTGGTAGCCCTGTGCCCTTTGGAAGCTTCTCTCTTCCTTCCCCTAATCCCTCCAGGAAGCAATTCCAGGGGAGCAGTACCCAAGCAGGCAGGGAATTTGCATGGCACATCCCCAGCCCAGAAACACCCTGCCTGCCAGACACCAGCAGAGATGCCCAAACCCAGGAGTTTCCTGAAATGGAAAAGCCATAAAGGAGGAATCCAGAGAGAGCAGGAGAACTCTTCCAGGTTGTAGGAAGGCTGGAAGTGTGCTGGGACCCCGGAGCATGCAGAGAGAGGCCATGTCCTAACAGGGAGGAGTGCCAGGAGAGAGTTCATGAATTTATTTGGCAGTTTCCATCAGACCCAAGTGTTGGATGCCCTGGGAGGTGCTGAGCTCCTCCCTGCTCAGCTCCACTGACTCCAGGCTGATGTCCTTGCAATGCCAGCAGCTTCCATCTTCCCCAGGAAGAGCTGGGAAATGGTCCTTTATTTCCAGTGAACTCAACAACCAATGGTTCCTCCCCCAGAGCTGCCAAACACACAATCACACCTCGAGTCCTGTGTCCAGTTCTGGGCCCCTCAGCTCAGGAAGGAGATTGAGGTGCTGGAGCAGGTCCAGAGAAGAGCAAGGAGGCTGTGAAGGGATCCAGCACAAGTCCTGTGAGGAAGGGCTGAGGGAGCTGGGGGTGTTGAGGCTGGAGAAGAGGAGGCTCAGGGGAGACCTCATCACTCTCTGCAACTCCCTGAAAGGAGGTTGGAGCCAGGGGGGGGGTTGGGCTCTTTTCCCAGGCAACTCTCAGCAAGACAAGAGGGCACAAAGGGTCTCAAGTTGTGCCAGGGGAGGTTTAGGTTGGAGATGAGAAAGAATTTCTTTCTGGAGAGGGTGATCAGGCATTGGAATGGGCTGCCCAGGGAAGTAGTGGATTCTCCGTGTCTGGAGATCTTTCCAAAGAGCCTGGATGTGGCACTGAGTGCCATGGGCTGGGAACTGCAGTGGGAGTGGATCAAGGGTTGGACTTGATGATCTCTGAGGTCCCTTCCAACCCAGCCAATTCGATGAAACAAGCAGTGTCCCAGCATCCTGCACCAGGTCCATAGCCTCACCTCTGACTTTATCTGAGCTCACAAAGCTGCTGCCTGTTGCCATGGGAACAGCAGCTCCATCCCCTAACCAGACTTTAATTAACCTGATTGCCCACCATGGGTGGCACCAAAATAGGTGTAAGGAGCACCTGAGAGCTGTCTCCTTCCCCAGGTCCATGGAGTCCAGGAAGTGCCCTCTTTCCAAAAGCAGGTTTAGCTCTTTGGTTTTTAGAGCAGGGTCAGCACAGGCCAGGCAGGAACCCTGCAAACTGTGGGACAGGAGCTCCTGCAGCAGCCACCAAAGCCTCCAGGGTATGGGATGGTGGCAGAGGACACCACCCTAAGATATGGAGCCATGGAAGGAGATCAGCTGGTGCTGGGAGAAACTCTCTCCCTCTTGCCCTGGGGTGGCTTAATTATAACCTCAGTTTAGGGGCTCAGGGGAGCTTTGATGTGGAGAAGAGCCCAGAGCTCCTGCAGGGAGCTGGGAGGGGAGATGTCTCCAGCCCAGCCAGCTGTCTAGACTGCCTGTGAGGAGAGGACCTTCTGGGAGGGTGTGATTCAGCTCAGCTCCCAAGCAGACACCTCCAGCCACCCAAAGGGACTCTTCAGAAAGGCAGTGGCAAGGAAATTGCAGCCCTGAATGGAAGCCACGGGGCTGTGAGACACAGCTGGGAACCTGTCTGGTTTGAGTTAGAAGGGAGCATCTGTGCTCCTTGAGCATGCCCAAGCATTGGCTCCATGTCCTGATGGTTTGGATAATCCAGAGGGAATGCTCACCAAAACCACAGAAGCCAGGGATGCCAGAGCCCAGACTGGTTTGGGTTGGAAAGGACCTTAAAAACCATCCAGTGCCTGTTCCCTGCCATGCCCAGGGACACCTCCCACCAGCCCAGGTTGCTCCAAGCCCCATCCAGCCTGGGCTGAGACACTGCCAGGGATGGGGCAGCCACAGCTTCTCTGGGAAACCTGGCACAGGGGCTCAGCACCCTCACAACAAACTATTTCTCCCTCACATCTCATCTCTCTTCCATCTGGAAACCCTTCCCCCTCATCCCCTCCCTCCCTGCCCTTGTCCCCAGTCCCTCCCCAGCTTTCCTGGAGCCCCTTCAGGCACTGGAAAGTGCTCTAAGGTCTCCCCATTGCAGCCTTCTCTTCTCCAGCCTCAACACCCCCAACTCTCTCAGCCTGGCTCCAGAGCAGAGCTGCTCCAGCCCTTGGATCATCTCCTTGGTCCTCCTCCCAGCCTCTCTCCCCAGCCAGGGTTCCCCCCTCTTTGCTGCACCCCTGCCATGAGCACTTCAGTGCTGAAGGGGATGGGATGGGAGCAGAGGACACAGAGCTGGGGCTGCTCATGACTCCTCACCCAGGAGCAGGAGAGGCAACAGCAGGGGATGAACCCACTGGGTGATGCTCTCTGCTCCTGCAGAGCTGTTGCCCTTCCTCCTGTGGCTTCTGCAGATTCCCTCCTCATCCAGCAGCTCTGGTTTGAATCTGAAGCCACAGAAATTTCCCAACCTCAGTGTCCTGAGCTCTTCCAGGCCAGCAGTTAAAGGCAGGAACCTGTCAGCAGGGCAATTGATTTGCAGATTATTTATTTGCTTATTAAATCCCATTTGGCTAATAGGTTCCGTGCTTGCTCCATCAGAAGAGCTAATAATTTCTCCCTGGAGACCCACCAGCCTCTCAATTGATGACCAGCTTGAAGGCATCACTCATTAAACCAGTTTTGCCTTGCTAATTGCACCCTAGGAGGCAGCCAGCAGAGCAGGAGGTGCTTACCTGGCTGCCACCCTTTGATGATGGGTGCACAGGTGAGGAAGAGAAGGAGGAGAAGGAGGAGGATGCTGATCTGCCTGGTGCCAAGCCACGTGTCTCCTCCACCTCCTGAAACCCCCTGAGCTCCCTTCCAATCCTTACCATTCTCGTGTTTTGGGATTCTGGGGTACCCCAACTTCTCCCAGCTTCCAGGACCACCCCATGAGCTCAACCCATCACCCAAAAATCCCCCTAAAAAACCCTCAAACTCTCGCTCTTCCCATCCCACCCCATCTTTGTCTCCTCTTGCCCCACAGAGGCCCTCACCCCTCTGGCATGGGGAATATCTCCTCCTGACACAGCTCAAGCATTGCAAAAATGCACCCAGGCTGGTTGGGGCAGCACACAATGGGCAGGATTCCCAAATCCACCTCTTCTTCTCCTGGCTGTCCCACCACCTCTCAGCCCTTCCTCACCCACCTCTTCCTCGCTCCTCTCCCCCGCCTGCCAAACAAGAAGCCTTTGTCTGCTCCCTCCCTCCCTCCCCACCCCTTTTTCTTTTTATTTTTTTGTTTTAAGGAGCAGGAAGGGTTTGAACTTTCCCTGAGTGAGTTTTTTTTCCCTTCCAGCAGAACTGAGCTGCACCCGTGCCAGGAATTAACCAAGAGGATGAGTCAAGGAACCGGTTCAGACCAAGCAAGGACAACCCTTCACTTTTCATCCAAAACTCTGGCTCAGCCCAGCACAGGCTGTTCTAGAGCATCAGAAAATAGTTTATAAACTTGAAATATGGCTTTTTAAATGGTTTATTACATCTTCCCCTCCTTTGGGTTGCAGCTGGTATGGGAAAATGATGGAAATGCAGTCAAGGAGATCATTCCAAGGGTGGGTTTTTTTCCCCTAATTTATCTTTTTTTCTGTCTGGTTTGGAGGTTTCCTGCCGAGATCTTGGCATGTGAAGTGGCCCATGCCATGGGATGGAGATGGAGGGTTTCAGGAAGGATGAGCTCCCCAGTTTGTGTCTGTCCAGGAGATCAACAGAGAGTCACGAGCACCCAGCACCCTCTGCCAAGTGGCTCTTGGGGTGAAGGCACAGGGCATGGGGGGGGCCCATCCTGCCCATAGAGGGTCAGTGGCTCCCACTGTGATGGGAAACAGAGGCAGCACTGAAGGATTCATCCTGGAAAAGATGAGACACTGAAATGGGCTGAAAAAAGGAGAAAATATTGCAGCTTCCCCTCTGGCTGGGGTCTGAGGTGGCCTCAGAGCTGTCACTGTGTTCCCTCCAATGGACACTGCCCCAGCACCCATCTGAGCCAGGGGCTCAGCACCCTCACACCAAACAATTCCTTCCTCACATCTCATCTCAATCTTCCTTTATCCAGTTGGAATCATCCCCCCTCATCCCATCCCTCCAGAACCTTGTCCAAGGGACCACTCTTGCAAGACTCAAAAGGTTTCATGGACTCATGGAATCCCAGACTGGTTTGGGTTGGAAGGGACCTTAAAGTTGATCCATACCCAACCCCTGCCATGCTCAGGGACACCTCCCACCAGCCCAGGTTGCTCCAAGCCCCATCCAACCTGGGCTGAGACACTGCCAGGGATGGGGCAGCCACAGCTTCTCTGGGAAACCTGGCACAGGGGCTCAGCACCCTCACACCAAACTAGTTCTCCCTCACATCTCATCTCTCTTCCATCTGGAAACCCTTCCCCCTCATCCCATCCCTCCCTGCCCTTGTCCCCAGTCCCTCCCCAGCTTTCCTGGAGCCCCTTCAGGCACTGGAAGGTGCTCTAAGGTCTCCCCATTGCAGCCTTCTCTTCTCCAGCCTCAACACCCCCAACTCTCTCAGCCTGGCTCCAGAGCAGAGCTGCTCCAGCCCTCCCAGCAGCTCCAGGGCCTCCTCTGGACTCACTCCAACACCTCCATCTCCTTCTGGTGTTTGCAGCAGGAGGGGACATCAAGGGAGCTGCTCCATGAGGAGAAGACCCAAGTGAAGCCAGGGCAGCAGGGAATGTTTCCCAGGGTGGAAAGGTTTCCTCTGGATGTTTTTCTGCTTGCAAATCAGCAGAGCTCTCTGGCCAGGGATTGACCTCAGTGGGAAGAGAAATTGCTGCAGAAATGGGACAGTGAGGCTGAGGCCAGGAGCAGGAACTGGGCACTGGGCCCACCAGCAGTGCTGGGTGGGTCTGGATAAGGCATTTTTCAGAGCTCTTTTTCCAAAGAGGAAAATAAAAAGCCATCAAAAATGCGTTTTTGTTTGGTTTTTTGTTGAGAACTCTGAAGCTCCCTTGGGTTGAACCCCCTGCACCAGCACCCTCCTGTTCTGTTTTGGTTTTTATTTGTCTGGTCCCTACCCCAAAAGCATCCCAGTCTTCCCCTTTCCTTCATCTTCCAGAGATCCTTTTGCTCATTTATGTTGAGAGAAAAACATCTCCCCAATTAATGAACCCTCTGAAGGCTGCTGAAACCCTCAACCCTCCAAGCACCCATCTGATTTATTCCTCTTGCTGCTTTATCCCCACCTTTACTTGGTTGTGGAGGTCACTGCAATTTCTATCCATGTTTTATTCTTTGCATTCCCCAAAGCTCTGCTCACTGGATCTCTGTGTCCTTCAGGATGCCACCTACCTGTTGGGGACAAAGAGCTGCAGGACCCCAATGGATCTTAATGACCTTAAAACTAAAGATGCTTCTGCTGGACCTGCCCAACAAGACCATCTCTAGAAGGAGGAGATGTTTCCCAGAAGATGCTTCACAATTTTGACCCTTTTTTTTTTAGTTTTGGGGTGCGTTTTGCTCTCCCAGGGAAGCCACCATGGAGCACATGGGTGGTGGGACAGACACACCAAGGTCTTGAGGAGGTTTCCCATGGTGACAGCCAAGGAAGCTGAGCCATGGTTTGGCAAAAAGTGCACTCAGAATGTCTCAAAGACAGTTTTGGAGCAGCTAAAACATCCTGTTTCTGCATGTTCTGAAGAAAATATTTCTGGCTTGTTTGGTTTGTTCAAGGCGGGGCAATTATTTCACTCCAAAACTTTGCTCAAGTAAATTCAAAATAAGCTTCAGAGGAGGAAGGAAAGAGGAGGAAACCTGCACCCAAAGTTTCCACAGCACTGGGGCCTGTGCCAAAATCCATCCGAGCTAAAACACCTCAAATTTATCTCCCAATCCCAAGCTGGGAGTTTTCCAAGGGCTCCATGGACAAGGAAAGCCAGGCTGGGAAGCTCGGTGGGATCCAGGGGTGGCTGTAGGATCATCCCATTGACTCTTTGGGTTCTCTCTGCTGCTCTGGGGGTTCAGCTGCAGATTCCATCATTTTGGAGGCTCCAGTGAGCACCAGTTGACCTCCAGTAGGAGCCCATTTAATTCAGCACCATTTGCAGGGCTGAACCATTCCAGGTTGGACAGACTAGAGAGCTTGGACAGACTAGAGAGCTGGGCCGATTCCAACGGGATGAGGTTCAACACGGCCAAGTGCCGGGTCCTGCACTTTGGCCACAACAACCCCATGGGGAGCTCCAGGCTGGGCACAGAGTGGCAGAAAGGGACCTGGGAGTCTGGATTGCCAGGAAGCTGAAGAGGAGCCAGCAGTGTGCCCAGGTGGCCAAGAAGGCCAATGGCATCCTGGGCTGTGTCAGGAACAGCGTGGCCAGCAGGTCCAGGGAAGGGATTCTGCCCCTGTGCTCAGCCCTGGTGAGGCCACAGCTTGAGTCCTGTGTCCAGTTCTGGGCCCCTCAGTTTAAGAAGGATGTAGAGGTCCTGGAACAGGTCCAAAGGAGGGCAACCAGGCTGGTGAAGGGACTCGAGCATAGACCCTATGAGGAGAGGCTGAGAGAGCTGGGGCTGTTCAGCCTGAAGAAGAGGAGGCTCAGGGGAGACCTCATTGCTGTCTACGACTCCCTGAAAGGAGGCTGTAGCGAGGTGGGAACTGGACTCTTTTCACAGACGACCTTCAACAAGACAAGAGGACACAGTCTTAAGTTGTGCCAGGGGAGGTTTAGGTTAGATATTAGAAAGAATTTCTTTCTGGAGAGGGTGATCAGGCATTGGAATGGGCTGCCCAGGGAAGGAGTGGATTCTCCGTGTCTGGAGATCTTTCCAAAGAGCCTGGATGTGGCACTGAGTGCCATGGGCTGGGAACTGCAGTGGGAGTGGATCAAGGGTTGGACTTGATGATCTCTGAGGTCCCTCCCAACCCAGCTAATTCTATGATTCTATTCTATGCTGCCCACCAGGATTTTTAGGAGTCTGCTCCACGTTTGCAAAGTTGTCTCAAAAAAACATTCTGAACTTTCCCAGTTTCCAAAGAGGAACTGGACATGGGGATGGATCCAGACCTTTCCATTCCAGCTCTGATTCCAAAAGACATGACATGGGGAGGAAAGTTTGTCTCTAAAGGCAGAGTCACAATGAGCTGATTCCTGCCACATCCCATCTCCCAGGGGATGCTCTTTTGTAATAAATAATTTTTCCTGGTGGAAAATGATGGTTTTATGAAGCTTGAGGTGTTTTTGCAGGAACGTGGCTGACCTCAGACTTCACAAAACCATCGTTTTCCACCAGGAAAAACTGATTTATTACAAAAGAGCATCCCCTGGGAGATGGGATGTGGCAGGAATCACCCAGCAGAGCCACGCCAAGGACTCACCACAACGAGCTGAGCATCTGGTACCAGGACCTCACCTTCCCAAGGATGTGCTGGCAAGGTACTTCTAACTCTCCAAAGTTTACCTTGGCTCCAGAAGACCCTTCCAAGCAATTCCATGTGTTTCTGGGCTGACATTTCAGATGTTGGGAGGTTCTGGCTCTTCTCCTCTAATTACCTTCCCATGCTTTGCTTGTCGTGAGCTTGTTCCTAGCTGGATCCAGTCCTGGCAGATGGCAAGAGTCAGATTTTGTCCCCAAACACTTGTGTTTTGGAGCTTCTCCTCGATTTACCCCAGGAAAGCTTCAAACCAAAGGGACTTTTCCCAGTTTTCAGGGCTGGAGGTGACATCGTTGCTTTTTCTCAGTGCAGCTCAGAAGTTTGGTGGCAAGAAAACACTGGGTCAGAGATGAGGCTTGCAGGGAATGTGAAAGAAAGGGGGTTGTTGGAAAAACAAGGTGTAAGAAGACATGAAAGCTGAGGATATCAGTTCCATACCTTAAAGTCTCCCTGGAACCTTCTCTTCTGCAGGCTCAACCCCAGATCTCTCACCCTGACCCCAGGCTGCAAAAAACCCCTCCAAAAAACAAAATTAAAACCAAAACCCCTACCCAACAACAAACAAAATGTGAAGGATTCCCACTGATGCTCACAGGAAACTTGTTAGGATTTTTCTAAGCTGAATAGTTTGATTTTTAAAACTTCTGCCATGAGAACATCTCAGCCTGCTCCAGGCCCAGGAGCAACCAACTGGGCTTTGGATGAGTTCCCTTGGAATGAGCCAGAAACTGAGTTTTGGGCTTGCTTTGGCCAAATGGACTCCTTTAGGTCCCCTGGGTTCCCCCCATGCAAGGGCACAAGGCAGGAGAGGAGCTGCAGCCCAGGGGGATGGATCTGCAGCCAGGGGAGGGCCCAGCACCTGGAGCTTCCATCCCAGCAGGCAGTGCAATGGGATTTAATGATTTTGTTGCTTCTGCTCAAGGTGGAGATGACACCAAAACCTACTAGGAGTCAATGGGGGGGCTGGGTGGTGCTGAGCTCAAGCCCAAAAGGAGATTTTTTTGCTTTTCCTCCTCTGCTTATGATGCTCCTGAGCAGCAGCAGGGAAGGAGCAAGAGCTGCTCTTCCCCCCCCCCAGTCATCTCTGTGCCACCCATCTCCCAACAGCTCGTTTTAATTATGCAATTAGAGTGTGTACAGAGCTTTCTGTGAGCTTCAGTGGCTAATTAAAACAGATGGGGAGCTTAATGGGACCAACTCCTTTTCTTCTTTTAATTAATGTGTTAACAGTTGCTGGGCCAGCCTCTGGAAACCTCTTCCTTGAGCAGCTCTGGGGGGCTCCAAGCCCTCCTTGTGTCTAGGGCCATGTCACACAGGTAGACATAGGAATGTCACCACAGGGGGGTGGTGGTGGCCTCCAGGGGGCTGTGTACCTCCAGGGTAGGACAAAAGCACCCTCAGGATGATGCTGGATGGATGCAGGTGTTCCAGGTGTGCACTGGCTTCTTGCAGGACCAGAACCAAGGCACTCAAGCACCTCTGGAGATGAGATTGAGCTCAAAGCTCTGCTGGAAGCAATGGGAGAGGAAGAGGAGGAGGTGGCAGGAGTCAGGCACACAGATGGGTCCCAGGGCACTGTCCCCTCCAACCTGCAGGCAGAAAAGAAGATGCAAAGCACTCTTGGGGTCAAGGTGTGAGGACCAGGAGTGGTTGAGGAGCAGCAAAAGGGCTCAGCAAGGTGGTAATGAGGGGCAGAACCCCCAAGGGGGAAAAACAAGGAGGGGGTGAGACCAGAGACTGAAAAACACATCAGGATCCTACCAAAATTTCATGGCATCTGGGCAACAGCAGCCTCCAAAGCCACTCCACAGATGGTGTCAGTGTGCTGAGGCCAAGCAAAGCTCCAAATCCCATGTTTCCTGGAGGAACTCCCCACTGGCAAGCACCAGGCATTGGGATGGAGATGGAGTAGGGTGGGAGCAGCTGGGACCCAGAAACTGGGGTTGTACTGGGAAGAGAAGCTCAGAAACAGCCAGGGCAGGGAGGGAGGGAGGGGAGCAGAGGAAGGATGGATATTTCTGAAGGAAGAGCAGGTTATGAAATGTCAGTGGCCTCAGGAAGGAGAAACTGGACCCAGTTTCTGCCAGCAGAGAAATGTGGGGAACCACCACAGGATGCTGAGGATGCCAATGGTTACGGGAGTTCAAGAGGGTCCTGAAGAAGTTCCTCAGTTAGGAATCCACTGGGTTGCTAAATTCACAGAAAAGCCACCAGGAAGCCCTGGAGCTGGTGATTTGGGCAGCAGGAGCAGGGCAGGGATCATCCCCCTGTGCTGGGCACTGGGGAGGCTGCACCTCAAATCCTGGGCTCAGTTCTGGGCCCCTGAGGCCAAGAAGGAGATTGAGGGGCTGGAGTGTGTCCAGAGAAGGGAATGGAGCTGGGGAAGGGTCTGGAGCAGAAGTCTGCCCAGGAGCAGCTGAGGGAGCTGGGGGTGTTGATCCTGGAGCAGAGGAGGCTGAGGGGAGACCTTCTGGCTCTCTGCAACCCCCTGAGAGGAGGTTGGAGCCAGGGGGGGTCGGGCTCTGCTCCCAAGGAACAAGGGATGGGAGAAGAGGGAAGAGCCTCAAGTTGTGGCAGGGGAGGTTTAGGTTGGTTATTAGGAACAATTTCTCCCTGGCAAGGGTTGTCAGGGCCTGGCCCAGGCTGCCCAGGGCAGGGCTGGAGTCCCCATCATCCCTGGAGGGGTTTCAGAGCCCTGGAGATGTGGGGATGAGGGACATGGCACTGGACTCTGGAGAGTTGGGTTAATGGGGAACAATTTCTCCCTGGAAAGGGAAGAAAGATCACTTAGACCAGGCTGCTCCAAGCCCCATCCAACCTGGGCTGAGACACTGCCAGGGATGGGGCAGCCACAGCTTCTTTGGGAAACCTGGCACAGGGGCTCAGCACCCTCACAACAAATAATTTCTTCCTCACATCTCATCTCAGTCTCCTTTCTTTCACTTTGAAACCCTTCCCCTTCATCCCATCCCTCCAGGCCCTTGTCCCAAGTCCCTCCCCAGCTTTTCCTCTGCCAGGAGGCCACAGGAGGATCAGGACCATTCCATGATGTCCTCTGCTCTGGCTTTGCTGTCCTCTGGTCCCCAGCATGGATCTGCAGGAAGGTGGCTGCTGTCAGGGACTCAAAATTAAGACTGTTCTCTGCAGTGCCCTGGCCTCCCTTCCTCCACATGGACTAAATTAGCTCTTTTTTCTTCCAAAAGACAAAAAAAAAATTAAAAAAAACCTAAAAAGAAATATGCAAAGCAAACACCTCTGCCTTTGTTCAGGGAGGGAAGGGCCACAGCCCGCTCAGATGGAATTTATTTTGTGCTTGGTAATTCAATCCATTCGGGCTCAGGATGTGGCCAGGAGAGTTGAGCCAAAAAATGCAAGTTTAAAGCAACTAAATTTTATGCTGTGTATACAGTTAAGTTTGAGGTTGGCTGAGACAAGCAGTTTCCATGGTTTTTTGCAATTTCTGTTGTAGCAACCAGCTCCTTATGCAATGGAAGGGTTGGGAAGTGTGGAGTCCTCCAGAGAAGACAAACCCCCTCTGTCCCAGGGGACAGGGCTCACCACAAGGTCACAGAATCACCACATGGGTTGGGTTGGAAGGGATCATCCATTCCCAAATCCCTGCCAAGGTCAGGGACACCTCCCACCAGCCCAGGTTGCTCCAAGCCCCATCCAACGTGGGCTGAGACACTGCCAGGGATGGGGCAGCCAGGGGTGTCCCTTTTGGGGACAGCATCCCTGGGATGGTGAGAACATCCCCATGATCTGTCCTGGAAAGGGTTGGAGTGTTGGGCTGGATGGTTTCCTCCAAGTCACAGCATCACAGAATAATTTCCCCAACCTCCAAACATCTCCAAGGGCCACACAGAGCTTCTCCTGATGCCTGGATGAGCTTTTCCTCCCCGAGCTGTCCCTTTCCCTGCCATTCACATTTTTCCTCCTGAGCAGCTGAGCAAGACCAAGCCACAGCCCAGCAGCTGTGCCCAGATGTGCAGAGAAGCTCACCCCAGGCTGCAGCACCAATGCATCTCCCTGTCCCCTCTGAGGTTTCATTCCCAATCCAGTGCTGGGCTGCGTGGGGTCCCCTCCAGTTGTGCCCTGTGCCTTGTTTGGTACCAAAACCAGGGCCCATTTACAAAAATATTCCTGGTTCCCCTGCAGGAAGCAGCCTGCCAGCAACCCAAGAGCTTGGAGGCAGCTCTCCAAATGCTTTGCTTTGCCCAGGCTTTGTAGTTTTAAGTGCAGAACAGTTCTGCTGAAGTCAATCCCCCCATACTGTCCTCTCCTACTGCCAAAGGCTCCTGAGAGCCCCTCAGTGAACAGGACACAGGCACAGAATGGGTTTGGTTGGCAAAGACCTTTAAAATCATCAGGTCCAACCATAACCCAGCAGTGCCAAGGCCACCCCTGCCCCATGTCCCTCATCCCCACATCTCCAGGGCTCTGAAACCCCTCCAGGGATGATGGGGACTCCAGCCCTGCCCTGGGCAGCCTGGGCCAGGCCCTGACAACCCTTGCCAGGGAGAAATTCTTCCCCAGCTCCAACCTAAACCTCCCCTGCCACAACTTGAGGCTCTTTCCTCTTGGCCCATCCCTTGTTCCTTGGGAGCAGAGCCCGACCCCCCCTGGCTCCAACCTCCTCTCAGGGGGTTGCAGAGAGCCACAAGGTCTCCCCTCAGCCTCCTCTGCTCCAGGATCAACACCCCCAGCTCCCTCAGCTGCTCCTGGGCAGACTTCTGCTCCAGACCCTTCCCCAGCTCCATTCCCTTCTCTGGACACACTCCAGCCCCTCAATGTCCTTCTTGGCCTCAGGGGCCCAGAACTGAGCCCAGGATTTGGGGTGCAGGCCTCCCCAGTGCCCAGCACAGGGGGATGATCCCTGCCCTGCTCCTGCTGCCCACACCAGGGATGGTCCCAGCCAGGATGCTGGTGGCCTTCTTGGCCCCCCTGGGCACACTGCTGATAAAGATAACCCCAGATAGCTCCAACCAAGGAGTGGTTCACCCTCCATACCTCTCTCTCACTGGCATGGGGTGAATATGGACAAAGGAGCTGGAGAGGAACCCTGGAGTGTCCCTTGTGCAGGAGCTGCCTCCAGACATGGCCGGGGTGGAAGGTGCCTGTGTGGGAAGCAGCTCAGCCAGCTCTGCCTGTCCCTCCCCTGGCCCAGCAGCTGCTCCACCCCAAGAACTCATTCCCTGGTCCCACAGCACTGCAAGAGGATCCCTATTTAATTTGCAGACCCTTTCAGACCCACTCCATGGAGGACATCTCCTCCCCGGGGGCTCAGCACAAGGGGCAGATGGGTTGGGAAGGAGCTTCTGGGATGTTTTCCTTGGTGAACCCTAATTTGCTCAGTTTGGCTGAAATCCTTCCTAAATGGACTGATTCATTCTCCACTCAGGCACCTTCAGAGCTCCTGGTCAAGGTGAAGGATGCAGTGGGAGGGAAAGTTGGAGCACATGGAGTCCACTCCATCCATGGATCAAGGGTTGGATTTGATGATCTCAGGGGTCCTTTCCAACCCAGCTGATTCTATGATTCCATAATTCTATGATCCTGCATGGCCATTCCTTCAGGATACAGGGGATTATTTGTTGCCTTTACAACTGCAGTTCTTTTTAGAGAAAAAACCCAAAAAGCAGGATGGGGTCACCACCTGCACCCTCCCTGTGCTGCATCACATCCCCCAAGGGCTGGGGTGGTGGTGGCCATGGTTTGCTGTCACCCTACAGCTCCCACTGCTGCAGAGGGTTGTCACCAACCCCTGTGCCAGTCCTTTCTCTCATTTTTTGGTTGGAAAAGGTCTTTCAGACCATCAAGATCAACCCAGTACAGCCAAAGCCACCACTAACCCATGGCCCACAGCCCCACATCTCCAGCACTCAGGGCCATGGGGCTGGGCTGCTGGGATTCAGCACATCCCATTTTGTACACTGGGAGGACAAGCATCTCCTCACAGCTAATCTCAGCCCAAAGTGATGGATGCCCTGGAGCAGACACAGCCCTTCTCTCTGTGATGCCTCTCTTGATGTTGGGCTGAACATCCAAATCCCTGGCACATCAGGGAGCAAGCTCCTCGCTGCAGGGTGGGTGCTTCCTCACCCCTTTTCAACCTTCAGGTTTCATAAAGATTTAATACTCATTTAATAGAGATTTGCATACACCCCGTGGAGATGTGGAGCAATAATTGCCTGGCTCCTTTATCAAACCCCACATCTGGCCAGGGAAGCTTGGCTGGGTGGCAGGTTTGATCTCAGGCACCCACGGGTCCCAGGCACCCACGCTGACTGCATCACCTGTGCCAAGGGTCACACCTCCTCCTCATGCTGTGAGGACACTGGGAGTGTGGCCTCAGCAAGCTCCTGACTTCTTGTCCCCAACCATTGCCCAGGACTGACAGCACAGCTCCCACAAAACCACAGAATCATGGAATGTTTGGGTGGGAAGGGACCATTTAGCCCACCAGTGAGCAGGGGCATCTTCAACCAGACCAGGCTGCTCAGAGACATATCCAACCTGACCTGGGATGTTGCCAGGGATGGAAAACACTGATGGAGCTGGAGTGATGTCTCACAGCCAGGCTGCTCCAGTAGCTCTGCAATGAGCAGGTCCAGAGAAGAGCAAGGAGGCTGTGAAGGGATCCAGCACAAGTCCTGTGAGGAAGGGCTGAGGGAGCTGGGGGTGTTGAGGCTGGAGAAGAGGAGGCTCAGGGGAGACCTCATCACTCTCTCCAACTCCCTGAAAGGAGGTTGGAGCCAGGGGGGGGTTGGGCTCTGCTCCCAGGACAAGAGGCCATGGGCTTCAGCTCTGCCAGGGGAGGGTTAGGTTGGAGATTAGGAAGAAATTCTTTGCAGAGAGGGTGCTGAGGCATTGGAATGGGCTGCCCAGGGAGGGGGTGGATTCTCCATCCCTGGAGGTTTTTAAGAAGAGCCTGGATGTGGCACTGAGTGCCATGGGCTGGGAACCACGGGGGGAGTGGATCAAGGGTTGGACTTGATGATCTCAGAGGTCCTTGCCAACCCAAATGATTCTGGGATTCTGTGAATGAGCAAAGAGGGAATCTAGAAGGGAAAAAGAAAATCACACAGTGTTCCCTCGCCTTCTCCTGAACATTAAGTTTGCTTCATGAGTGCCTTCTGCCTGGTCCTGCCTCTGCCACAGGGTGAGCAGATGGCCCAAGACAAGCTCCCATTTGGCCCTGAGGTCACAGAACCATTTTGGTTGGAAAGGACTTTTAAGATCTCCAGTCCAAGTCAAGCCTTGCTCCTGCTGCAGGGCACGGTGGCACCATGAGACCTCTTCCTGCTCCTGACCAGGAGCAGCTCTGCTCCTGTCTGCTGTCTCTGTCATTCTTACCCTGATATAAATCAAAGGATTTGGGGGATTCTGCTGTCAGACTTGCTGTGTCTTGTTTCCAGACCTTGTTTCCTTGGCTCTGCTGTGCTCCCTGGGCTGTACAGCTCCATCAGATGATTATCAGTGAGGGCTCAGGATGCCCTCCAGCCCTTGCTGGAGATAAGCCAGGGTCTGGTAGGACAAGTGGCCCAGCCCCACACCCCCTGGGCAGGAGTTGCAAACTCTGAGATATTCCTGGAGCAGAACTGTGCTGGATGCAGGGCCTGATGTCACCAGACACCTCCTCACACCCAGGTCTGTGCATTCTGCCTGCCTGAGGGTCCTCACTGAAACCCCTCTGACCTGCAGGAAAGCCACTTTGTCCCTTTGCATTCCTGACTGCTGAATAACTCCAGCCTTGGAGAGGGGATGTGGCAAGTCAGGAGAGCCACGAGTCCTCAGGTGGGGTCTGTAGAGTCAGAAAGACACAAGACCCCTCCAAGAGCACACGCATGACCTGATGGATGAACCCCAACAAGGACAAGAGGAAGGTCCTGCCCATGGGGATCCCAAAAACCCACAGCCTGGCTGGAGAATGGGGTGACAGCAGCCCTGAGGAGAAGGATTTGGGGGTGTTGGGTGAGGAGAAGCTCAACAGGAGCTGCAGCCCAGAAACCCCTCCTGTCCTGGGCTGCATCCCCAGCAGTGTGGCCACCAGGGACAGGGAGGGGATTGTCCCCCTCTGCTCTGCTCTGCTCTGCTCTGCTCTGCTCTGCTCTGCTCTGCTCTGCTCTGCTCTGCTCTGCTGAGACCTCCCCTGCAGTGCTGGGTCCAGTTCTGGGGTGCCCAAGGCCAGAAGGAGATGGAGGTGTTGGAGTGAGTCCAGAGGAGGCCCTGGAGCTGCTGGGAGGGCTGGAGCAGCTCTGCTCTGGAGCCAGGCTGAGAGAGTTGGGGGTGTTGAGGCTGGAGAAGAGAAGGCTGCAATGGGGAGACCTTAGAGCACCTTCCAGTGCCTGAAGGGGCTCCAGGAAAGCTGGGGAGGGACTGGGGACAAAGGCAGGGAGGGATGGGGTGAGAGGGAATGGCTTTAAACCCCTTCCAAGTGAAGGGCTGCATCCTCTGTTCCAGGGCCCCTGCTTGGTGCTGGGTTTTTGAGGAGAATGAGGTTTTAATCCCATCCAGCTCTGGAAGGAGATGGTGATGCATCCTACATAGCTCAAATCATGTCCATGGTCCCTCAGCCCCAGGCAGGGTGTTAGGTGTCCAGATTCCTTCTCCTCTCCCCAGGCTGTGACTCTTCTCCTGGGCCATTTTTGCACCACCCCCAACCCTGGGGCCATGAGACAGAAGCCAAGATTGGGAACTGGGAATGGGATTTGCAATTCAGAGCAGTCCCAAGACCTAAATGAGACAAGGAGAGATCTCGGACCATCTCAGGCAACACCTGAGAGGTGACCCCACTCAGCACCAAAAATAAATCCACCTTTGGGTGAGCATCCCATCAGAGCTCCAGCCAACCCCAGGGCCTTGGCCATTCCCATGGAGCATCCCACTCATCCCCACAGTGGATGTGAGTGTCCCACGGGATGCTGCAGAGCTGGAGAGGGTGCAAAAGAGTGGGAGAGCTTCAAGAGCAAGCTCCAGCCTTGTTGAGGAGATCCATGGGATGCTGCAGAGCTGGAGGGGATGCAGGATGCGGGACAGTCAGGGACCTTCTCTAAGATCAAGTTCCAGCCCTATTGAAGAATCCCAAAGCATTTGGGTAGATTTGGGGGATTTCAGAGACAGCAGCACTTGCAAGCCAGGAAGCTTCCTGCTGATAGAAGTCTCAGAAGCTCCATCTGAAGGTGCTGGTTGTATTTTATTGATGAAGAGATGGCTCAGGCACAGTCTGAAGGTCCCCAGGTGGCCCAGGATTCCCACCAGGTGCTTCAGCCTCAACCTGGAGGATAATAATTGTGTGGCAAGAGTCAGGAGAGAGCAGATGACCCAGGGCAAGTTAATTTGAGAGATTAAGAGCCCAAAGCATGAGCTCTAATGAGATGAGGAGGAGGTCAGGAGGACTGACTCCCAGGAGTGTGAGGGAAATGACAAACAACTCCAGAGTGAGGGAGGTTTTCATCCAAATACATCCCAGTCCCCAGAGCCAGATGAGCAGGGAAAAGCTGATCCTGTGCAGAAGCCACAAAAAGGAAAAGAGAAACCAGCAAGGAGGCTCCAAAATCCCAACTTTGTGAAGGGTCTAGGTGGGGATTTTTGGAAGGCAGACAAAGAAAACTAACAATAATAAGTCAGAGTAGAGAAGTCTTCTACCCCACCAATGCTTTTTGCACTTCTGTGGCCTCACATTGTACCATGGGACAGCCCCAGGGTGCTAGGAAGCTCTCTGGAGTTCTGGTGTCCTGTTTGGACCCCCCTGAAGCTGAGCAGAGCACTGGTTCTGAAGTCACATGAATGCCCTAGAAAAGCAGCTGGGTGCTGGGCCTGGGGAGCATCAGAGGAGGCAACAGCTGCTGAACCTTCCTGTGGGATAAATATTGCAGGAGAGCCTTGATTTTTCCCTTCCAGGTGTCCCTCCCCAGCTCGGGAGAGGGGACACAGAGTGAAATTGTTCAGATGTGGTTTGGAAATGGGCAAGGGACAGGGTTGGGCAGGCAGGAGACATCAGGAAGACCAGGACTGAAACAAGGCAGAGATCAGGGAGGGGACACCAGAGGTCTGGAGAAGTCATTTGGAGGGTTTCTCACAAGGCAAAAAGACATTTATAGGTGATAACCCCACCAGGAGGCTTTCAGCACAAGGTTCCCAATGCAAGTTCTCCATCCCAGGAGATGCTGACACCACAGCTCTTGGCATGGCCAGGATGTGACCATCCCTTTTTAGGGGATCATTCCCTGGAAGAAGCAGAGAGGCACAGAATGGGTTGGGTTGGGTTGGGTTGGGTTGGGTTGGGGTTGGGTTGGGTTGGGATGGGATGGGTTGGAAGGAGCCTTAAAGATCATCCTGGGAAAGGATGTGACCTACAGGGGCTTCTTATCAGACACAGGACATGGTTGGTTCTGGACAAAAAGTCTGCTTGGGGGGTGATGGTGCTCCAAGGAAGCCAGAATTTTGGGAACAAGGTTGGGATGTTCTGACTTGCAGCTATCCAAGGAGCAAGGGAGAATCACCATGCAATATTGGGGTTGGGAAGGAATCTTCAGGATCATCCAGGTGCCACCCTTTGCCATGGGCAGGGACAAGACCTGGGAGACCAGGTTGCTGCAAGCCCCATCCAAGCTGGGCTGAGACACTGCCAAGATGAGAAGAGGAGGGAATATTATATATGAGACTATTAATACAATTAATATTATATATGAGGAGAATAATCATCTCACCAACTTCAGGGCTGACCAGAAGTGAAAGAATCCCACACTGGTTTGGGTGGGAAGGAACCTTAAAGCTCATCTTGTCCAACCCCATGCAGTGAGCAGGGACATCTCCAGCCACATCAGGTTTGTTCAGATCCCCATCCAACCTGGCCTGGAATGTTTCCAGGGAATGGGGGGATGCTGAAGGGCATGGGCCATGTCCCTCTCAAACTTTGACAGCTTGGGGTCACCTCCCTAGGCCACTGTTGTCCCTGCACACACAGCACTACAGCAGAAGTGTCATCATTCTTGATAAAAAAATCACTATGAAAGTCCATTTCTGTTGGACTCCAGACCCATGTCATGTGCTTTACAGTTTTTGGTGTTGGGGCTTTTTTTTTTTTCCCTCTGCTTTTTATTTAAAAAGAAAGAAAAAAAAAAGAAAAAAAAAACAAAACAAAGATAAAAAAAAAACCAACCAAGACTGGAAAGTCACAGGAAATAAAAACAAGAAATTGCTGACAAGTGTCCCACTGTAATTGAGTGAGAACACAGAGCTCAGCTCTGTGGATTCCCAGAAATATGGTCCAGATGTGGCTCTCCACAGTGCTGCAGCCAAGCCACAACCCCCCAAATCACCATCCCTGCAACAGGGAAACTTCCCCAGGGTCCTGTCCAGCCCCACACAGCTCCAGATGCTGCCCAACCACCCAGCCCAAGGCTTCGGCAAACACAGGGATGGGAGCAGAGCTGGGAAGGAGCCTCCCAGTCCCTAATGCTGGAGAATCTGCAGCAGAAATATTTGAAAGCTGCCCATGGGTTGGGGGATCCCCAAAAAACCCAGGGTGGATGAAAAATGGGGTGAGAGCAGCCCTGAGGAGAGGGATTTGGGGGTGTTGGGTGAGGAGAAGCTCAACAGGAGCTGCAGCCCTGAAACCCCCCCTGTCCTGGGCTGCATCCCCAGCAGTGTGGCCACCAGGGACAGGGAGGGGATTGTCCCCCTCTGCTCTGCTGAGACCCCCCCTGCAGTGCTGGGTCCAGTTCTGGGGTCCCCAAGGCCAGAAGGAGATGGAGGTGTTGGAGTGAGTCCAGAGGAGGCCCTGGAGCTGCTGGGAGGGCTGGAGCAGCTCTGCTCTGGAGCCAGGCTGAGAGAGTTGGGGGTGTTGAGGCTGGAGAAGAGAAGGCTGCAATGGGGAGACCTTAGAGCACCTTCCAGTGCCTGAAGGGGCTCCAGGAAAGCTGGGGAGGGACTGGGGACAAGGGCAGGGAGGGAGGGGATGAGGGGGAAGGGTTTCCAGATGGAAGAGGGGAGATGTGAGGAAGAAATAGTTTGTTGTGAGGGTGCTGAGCCCCTGTGCCAGGTTTCCCAGAGAAGCTGTGGCTGCCCCATCCCTGGCAGTGTCTCAGCCCAGGTTGGATGGGGCTTGGAGCAACCTGGGCTGGTGGGAGGTGTCCCTGGGCATGGCAGGGGGTGGCAATGGATGTTTCTCCCAACTCAAAGCAGTCTAGGATTCTGTGATTTCATCCATACAAAGCCCAGATTTCCTGCCTGTGCACACACTTGTGGAAACACCACCTTCTGCCTGCAGAGTGCAGGAATTGGGTCCCACCTTGGGTTTGCAGCAGTCCTCTGGAGGAGGGCACGGGGCTGTTTGATCACCCTGGGAGAGGAGCCACAAAGAAAATGCACCCTGCAGAAATGAGATGGTTAATTTTTTTTATGACTCCCAGTTAGATCCACGTTCTCCTTCCAGCTCTGTCACAGGTGCTTTGACCATGTCACTTTCATTTCATAGAATCATGGAACAGTTTGGGTTGGAAGGGGCCTTTCAAGGTCATGTAGTTCCAGCTTTTCCTCCTGATTTTCATGCTGTGGGGCTGGGAGGCAAAGTGTGAGATTTGGGACCAACAAACCCCATGCAGCAGCTCTTTGTCCATCTGCTGTGAGCATCCACCTGGCTTTGGGTTCCTCCTGGAAGCACAACACCAGGTTCACCATCCTAGGCAAAGTTAGCCCAAGGAATTCTGGTTCAGCCATTCCTAATTTCACAGAATCCCAGACTGCCAGGTGGGAAGGGCCCCCAAGGCCCATCTGCTCCAACCCTTCTCATCTTCTTGTCTCTCTGAGATGTCTCAGCACCCCCTGGAGCTGAGACTTCCAACTTTCCAGAGTGGGGGTATCTACAGATTCTAGAGATCATTAACCTGGACTCCACCTGCCCTGAGAAGTAAGGGGCTGCCTGGTTTATTTCCAGCTTTTCCATGACCTCTGTCTCCTGGCAGCCCTGCAGCTCTTGGCTAAGCACATTGGAGCTGTAGTAGAGGCTTGGACTGGATACTCTGTGGTTTGGAGTGGATGATCTTTAAAGGTCCCTTCCAAACCAAACCATTCTAGGATTCTATGATTCTCTAAGTTCCCAAATGAGGAGTGAGGACTGAGAGTAAAGGAGTCTCTGTCACTGTGTCCCTCTGTGTCCTCTTCCTACGCTCTCCATTCAAGCACAGCCTCCTGCTGCAGTCATTCCCTTGCCTGGGAAGAGTTTTTCTAACCAGGAGCCTCACTCCCTGTAGAGCTGAGAAGATTTACTCCCTGTGCTCTGCTCCAGAGCTTATCTCCCATTGCTATTATCCCCTTATCAATAATTCACCAGGCAGCCTCACTCCACCTCCTTCCCTCGCTGCCATGGGGAGGAGAAGCCCTCAGCAATCACCTCCCTCTGCTCCTGCTCCTGCTCCTGCTCACAGCCAAGGAAAACGAGGAACTCACACTGCAAATGAGTCACATCCCCCTGGAAGCTTCTCCTTAAAAAAGGAGGAGGAGGAGGAGGTGGAGGAGAAGAGATGGCTTGGCAGGAGAGCCTGAGGAGGGGATGGGGAGCCCTGGGCACTTCAACAAGAAAAAGAGAGGGATTGGGGTTGTTCAGCCTGGAGAAGAGGAGGCTCCCAGATGAGCTCAGAGCAACCTTCCAATATCTGAAGGGGCTCCAAGAGAGCTGGGGGAGGGCTTTGGACACGGGGGGTAGGGAGAGGAGAAGGGAAATGGGTTAAAACTTGGAGAGAGAGGGGAGATTGAGGTTGGAGATGAGGAGGAAATTCCTTAATTTGAGGGTGCTGAGCCCCTGTGCCAGGTTTCCCAGAGAAGCTGTGGCTGCCCCATCCCTGGCAGTGTCTCAGCCCAGGTTGGATGGGGCTTGGAGCAACCTGGGCTGGTGGGAGGTGTCCCTGACCATGGCAGGGGGTGGGGATGGAGGAGCTTTAAGGTCCCTTCCAACCCAAACCATTCCATGATTCTGTAATTAATTAAACCCCAGGCTTCAATATTAGGGGGAGGACCCCATCCAAAGGGACTTTTGCCCCTTTCAGAAAATCCAATTCAATTAAATGACTAAAAGACCTAAAAGCCAAGAAGGAGAGGCCAGGCAAGCAGTGAATACAAATCCAGCTCCCAAGTCGGGGTCCAAACTCCCCCACTCCCTGGTGTAAGCAGGATCTTGGTGCTGTCCCCGTTGTTTCCCTCCCACAGAACAACAACCACGCTGCAGGAAGCTCAGGGCTCCAGCAGCATCATTCCATAGGAAGATTCCATGTGACTCTTTGATGCTGTGCAGGCAACACCACAGACACTCCGAGATCCCTCATTCCCCACCCAGATCACCCGTGATGCCATCTCAGCACAGGAGGCTGCCACCTCTGCTTCCAACCCAGCCATTAGGGTGATTTAGAGGGACACAAGTGTCCTTTGTGACTAAATTAGGCCCCGGGTAAGAGATGAAAGATGATCTTCTCTTTCTCAGTTGTCACCGGGAACTTCCACAACCCCAGCTTGGATGAAGCCTCTCGGATGTCCAAGACATCTGTGCAGTCATTGATGAAAACTTCAACCTCCCGAGCTGGCTGCTCTCCCAAAATCCCTGCCAGGGAACTCAGCCAGACAACACTTGAGTGCTCCTCGACCCAGCCAGGTGGATCTCTCTCCCATGTTGGCACATCTCACCCCAGGAGATGTGTTTCCTCTTTCTCCACTTCCCTGCATGTTTCAACACAGTTCTCCAGGAGACCTTCCATGGGAGATGGAACCTCTGTGGGAGAGCAGGATGCTCCCCTGGGGAGCAAAAAGAACCTTGAAGAAGATTCCTTCTTGAAGGTTTCTTCTCCAAGGGGACATCTCCCCATTGCATGGCTGGTGCCACCAGCACAGGAGCTGAAAATACAGAACCCAAAAGGTCAGATTTCAGCTCTCCAGCTTGTCTTATCTGGCCCCAAGTCACGGAATAGTTTGGGTTGGAAGGGACCTTTTGAGGACATCTAGTCCAACCCCCATGCAGAGACATCTTCAGCTGGATCAGGCTGCTCAGAGCATCTCTATATCTGCCTTCTGTCACTCCTCTATCACTCTGTGTCAGGGATGAGAGGCTGGGAAGATGGCTCTGCAGGGAGGTGGCCACGTCAAGCTCAGCCCTGGGGACAGCCCAGCCATCCTCAGCCAAGCTGTTGGAGCCAGCAGACCTCTGGAGCCAGAGGTTTTTGTCTTTGAAGAACCACCAGGGCCAGAGCACCGTGGGGGCTCTTGGGCAACAGCAAAGCAATGCCTGGTGGCCCCAGGCCTGGGGAGAACATCCTCATGCAAAGCTCTGATTCACAGCCCTGCAAGCAGCCCAGAGCAGTCTGTGCCTGAGCCTCTTCCTATTACTTCTAGCTGGGTGAAATTATATGGAGAAGAAATTCCAGGGAGAAGGTCTTGTGTGACACTGAGGGATCATTTGGAGTCATTGAATGGGATGGGTTGGGCAGCCTCCAACTGTGGAGCTCCTGCAGGGATTTGAGGTGCTGGAGCAGGTCCAAAGGAGGGCAACCAGGATGGTGAAGGGACTCGAGCACAGACCCTATGAGGAGAGGCTGAGAGAGCTGGGGGTGTTGAGGCTGGAGAAGAGGAGGCTCAGGGGAGACCTCATCACTCTCTGCAACTCCCTGAAAGGAGGTTGGAGCCAGGGGGGGGTTGGGCTCTTTTCCCAGGCAACTCTCAGCAAGACAAGAGGGCACGGTCTCAAGTTGTGCCAGGGGAGGTTTAGGTTGGAGATGAGAAAGAATTTCTTTCTGGAGAGGGTGATCAGGCATTGGAATGGGCTGCCCAGGGAAGTAGTGGATTCTCCGTGTCTGGAGATCTTTCCAAAGAGCCTGGATGTGGCACTGAGTGCCATGGGCTGGGAACTGCAGTGGGAGTGGATCACGGGTTGGACTTGATGATCTCTGAGGTCCCTTCCAACCCAGCCAATTCTATGATGCCACCACCCCAGCTTCCAACGTGGGATTTTGCTGCCCTGCTTTTCTCTGGAGCCCCCAAAACTTAGCACTTAGCAGCAAAAGGAGGTGCCTTTCCCTGGGAAGAGAGCGGCCATGGAGAAGCTGTGGCTGCCCCATCCCTGGCAGTGTCTCAGCCCAGGTTGGATGGGGCTTGGAGCAACCTGGGCTGGTGGGAGGTGTCCCTGACCATGGCAGGGGGTGGCAATGGAGGAGCTTTAAGGTCCTTTCCAACCCAAACCATTCCATAATTCTATCCCACCCATGGACCCCACGGGCTGTGACCCACCATGGCAGCAAAGAGCCTACAGCATCACCTGGTACCACCTGTCTGACCCTTTAGAAAACCATCTTTTGGAAATCTCTCCATTAAATTGACCTAAAAATGTTAAGAAAAACCCCACAAACCCCTGAACTGATACCATTTAAAAACAGCAACCACCTCTCCTCAGCACAGTTCTCATCCCAGGGAGGGAACTGTGCCAGGAATCAACTCGGAAAATGCAGTCAAAGCCTCTGTGGAAGGAACTCAGCTGCTTTGCAGATAAGCAGCAATATAAATCCCAGGGCCTGGCAAGGTAAATCGTTAAGGGGAGATGTTTAGAGAAATTAAATCCTTTTTCCCTGCTTCTTATGCTCAGAGGGAGAACCAAGCTGGTTTGCAGGAGGGATGAGGTTGGGTGATACCTAACACCTCAAAGTCCCCATCTGTTCTCCTTCTCACCCTGAGTTTGTCAAAACCCAACTCCCCTCCAACCATCCCCCACCTCACTTCTCACCAGAAGCAGCCAAATTTGGGAGAGATTTGTAAATAAAGCAATTCTGCAAACCCAGCCTGACAGAAGAGGGGAAGGGGCTGATTAAGAGAAATGGGTTGGGATGGAGGTGGGACAGCAAAGCAAAAGGGACAGGGGACAACAAGGGAAACTGGGAAAACAGCCCAGAGCAGAGGATAACCTTGGGTTAATGAGAGCAGAAAGAGGAAAATCTGCAAACCAGGTTCCTGATCCACTTGTTCCTCCCAGATGATGAAAGATCTTGGAGATGGCTCCATGCTGGAGCCTCCCTGTGTGTGGGGAACCAGCAAGCTCCTCCTGCAGCCCACGGGGATTCTAGGAAGGTCTCCTTCAAAAATGTTTTTCCTTCTGGGAAGTGATGCTGGGTTGGATTGTTCTTCTGTTCCACCTCCTCACAGCTCTTGAAGTGAGCAGATTATCTGTTACTGGAGCAGAACACACCCCGTAGCAGATCTTATCTCAAAAATCAGGGATTGAAGCAACAAGACCACAATCCACCTTCTTCCTTAATAGCAGGATTCCTCCCCACAATCCTATCTTCCATTTCTTTGGAGATTTCAACCCTGCATGCAGGGTTCCTGCAGTGATGCAGGAATTGTGTTTGCCAGGTGGGCAGCCCCACAGTTCCTACCCAAAGTTTAGCACCAGCCAGGCCAGGTGTGAGCAGGGTGACATCCTCCCCAAGGACACAGAATCATGGAATCATCATGGAAAGAGCTCAGCAGGAAAGAAACATCTGTCAGGGCAAAACCTCACCGTTCCCTCACTGTAAAGACAAAAAGCAAAGCACTGCAGAGCATCAGCCACCTTCAAGACCAGCTCCTTTGTGGAGCAAAAGCAGGAGCCTCCCTGATTCCTGGTTTCAATTCAATAAAAATCAGGATCTGTGTCACTGATACAACATCCAGATGGAGGGAACGTGGGTGATTCCCATTGGGGCAGCCAGGATTTTGGAGATCACAGGGCTTGTTCCTACCAACCAGACATCATCCAGGTGTTTTGGGGTTGGTTTGTTGTTTTGGTTTTTTTTTTTTTTTTTGTCCAGAAAAGATGCCAGGATGGATGCTCATAGAATCCCAGACTGGTTTGGGTTGGGAGGGACCTTAAAGCTCCTCCAGTGCCACCCCCTGCCATGGTCAGGGACACCTCCCACCAGCCCAGGTTGCTCCAAGCCCCATCCAACCTGGGCTGAGACACTGCCAGGGATGGGGCAGCCACAGCTTCTCTGGGAAACCTGGCACAGGGGCTCAGCACCCTCACACCAAACTAGTTCTTCCTCACATCTCATCTCTCTTCCATCTGGAAACCCTTCCCCCTCATCCCATCCCTCCCTGCCCTTGTCCCCAGTCCCTCCCCAGCTTTCCTGGAGCCCCTTCAGGCACTGGAAGGTGCTCTAAGGTCTCCCCATTGCAGCCTTCTCTTCATCCCAGAGCAGAACTGAGCCTGGGCAGCAGCTGGAGCAGGGATCCCTCTGGGATACACACACCAGGTGCAGACACAGAGAGGATTTTGGCACAGCAGAGGGGAAAACCCCAGCCATTTGCTGCCCTGGAGGCAGAACTGGATTTTTAATCCTTATTCACAGGGCAGAAAATCTCGACAGCTGCAGCTGAGCAGGAGCCCTGGGGCAGGAACACAGCTCTGCTCCCCACCTTCCCTTTCCAGAGCTTTTCTGTCCCTCCAAGCCCTGAGCAGCTGTGGAGCCTCAGTAAGGAGCATCCAGGGATGAGTCTGGAGCTCTCTGCAGTGTTGAAAATATCCAACACCTGAGCTGGGGCAGAACTGCAGGCTCAAAACTTAATGTACAGAGTGAGGTAAATACTGAGATATAGTTAATGGGAGCCTCAGACTGGTCTGGGTTGGAAGGGACCTTCAAGATCATCCAGTCCCATGGGCAGGGACATCTCCCACTGGATCTGGGTGCTCCAAGCCCCATCCAACCTGGCCTTGAACACTTCTACTGGGAGCATAAGATAGGGGAAAAGAGGGGAGAGGAGATATTTCAGTTGGAAGGGACCCACAGTGATCATCTGGGCCAGTTCCCTGACCACTTCAGGGCTAACCAAAAGTTGCAGCAATTTCATAAAACCCCAGAACAGTTTGGGTTGGAAGCCAAGCATGGCAGCTGTGCCTGGTGTGTGCCACGTAGCTACCCTGCAGGCACCCAGTACAGGAGGTGACACAGCTTACCCACAGGCCAACATTTCCTTGAAAACAACCAAAACTCTTCACTCTTCGTGCTTTTACCCTCTTTTTATAAGCTCTGAGATCCCTGCAGGTCCCTCGGTAGAGGCAGCATTCCCTCCAGGAGCAGCCCAGGGCCCAGCAATCCTTCTGGAGCATCTCCAGGTTGCCACCACGTGGCGAGCTGGCTCCTTCCATTTCCTCTTGGCCACGGAACTTTTTCCACAGCTCTCCGGAGTAAACTCAGAGTAAAGCCCTTGGAAGACGTGCTCCATAAACCCTAAAGACAAATATTTAATAATAATAATAATAATAATAATAATAATAATAATAATAATAATAATAATAATAATAATCGCGATATAACTCTCTCTGTGCTCCCCACACAGCCCTGCAGCCAGAGCCCACCAGGAGCTCCCAGGAGAAGTGGGTTCTCCATATCCTGGGAGTGGAGAGTGTGAGGACATCGGGATAGTAGGGACAAACCGAGGGATTTCAGTGCAAACCCTATAATAATAATAATAAAATGAGAGCTTTGGGGTTGGCCCCAGCGAGGTCTCACTGCACCACCCCATGGTGGGTTGGGTTTCAGGCAGTGATGAGGAACACGAGGAGCATCCCCGGAGGGGCTGGTCCTGCTCCTGCTGATGGGAAAATCCAGGAGTCTCCCCCCAAAAAGCCTCGGATCCCACTCAAGGGGGTCCTGGATAGCTTTTGGGGTCCTTCTCTTCTCCTGGCTGGGCTGAGAATTGGCTGTAGGCTCGATGGATCTGGGAAGGGATGGAGGGAGGGGAGGGATGGAGAGAGGGGGGGCACGGAAAGGGGAGGAGGAATGGAAAGGGGGGGACATGGAAAGGGGAGATGGAAAGGGATGGAGGGGGAGATGAAGAGGGGGACGATGGAGGGGAGGACGATGGAGTTGGGGGAGATGGAGTTAGTTGGGGGAGATGGAGTTAGTTGGGGGACAGAAGGGGGGACAGAAGGTGAGGGGGCAGAAGGTGGGGGGACAGAAGGTGACGGAACAGAAGGGGGGGGACAGAAGGGGGGGGACAGAAGGTGGGGGGACAGAAGGGGGGGACAGAAGGGGGGGACAGAAGGGGGGGACAGAAAGGGGGGACAGAAAGGGGGGGACAGAAGGGGGGGGACAGAAGGGGGGGACAGAAGGGGGGGGACAGAAGGGGGGGAACAGAAGGGGGGGACAGAAGGGGGGGGACAGGAGGAGGGGAGGGGGGACAGAGGGGGGGACAGAGGGGGGGACAGAGGGGGGGACAGAGGGGGGGGGACAGAGGGGGGGGGACAGAGGGGAGGGGGGGGGACGAGGGGGGGGGACAGAGGGGGGGACAGAGGGGGGTGCAAAGAGGGGGTGCAAAGGGGGACAAAAAGGGGGGGAGGAAGGTGCAAAGAGGGGGTGCAAAGAGGGGGGAGGAGGGATTTTCCTCATCTCGGGCTGTTGACAAACACTGCCATCAACACAGACAGCTCCTTTCAGCAACCTGTCAAGACACCACCTACCATGCACACCAAGGCAGACAACCAGCCACTGAGTTTAAATTAACCCAGAGCAGGGATTGCACCCAAATGTGTTCCCTGAACAATGGATTTTTGGGAAAGGTTTTGCTTTTATTTCATTTGCTCCCAGGATTTCATTGATCAGCTCTTGCATCCCGGCACCCACCACCCACACCGGGGTCCTTTGGCAACTTGAGAGCTTTGGGAAGTTTGGGCACAAACCCAAGTGGACACATGGGGTTGTGATTTCTATTTCTGATCAGCTGGGCACACCACCAGCCTGCTGGGATGGTCAAGGGTTTAACCACAAGTCAACACCAAAGTGCTGCTGAAATAATAAAATCAGAAATACTTGAGAGGAGGAGGAGGAAGAGGAGGATACAGCTACTTACCCTTGGACAATCACTTCTCCAGTCATCCAAGAACTCAGTGAACAGTCAGGAGGACTTGACAGGAGAAATGGGATTTATCTGGACTGATTTAACCACACAGAGAAACCAGGCAGGTTCAGCTGGGCTGCTCAGCCACTCTCAGAGAGGAACAGCATCACAGCCAAGAGGTCCCCACACCCCTTGTACCCCTGCACAACAGCTCTTCCACCACCACATCTTGCCTGTTCCTTGGTCTCCAGCATCTCCAGTGGCTCCAGGCTCTCCCCACATGGAGAGAATGTTGGACATCAAAAACCAGCACTTGGCCTCTTCAGGTTTTTTCTTTTATTAACAGTGCAAACTGCATTCTCAAGATAAATGCACACCATGGTGTGTCAGGGAACAGGATCTCAGCTGTACGAGGATAGAATCATAGAATCATAGAACTGGCTGGGTTGGAAGGGACCTCAGAGATCCTCAAGTCCAACCCTTGATCCACTCCCACTGCAGTTCCCAGCCCATGGCACTCAGTGCCACATCCAGGCTCTTTGGAAAGATCTCCAGACACGGAGAATCCCTACTTCCCTGGGCAGCCCATTCCAATGCCTGATCACCCTCTCCAGAAAGAAATTCTTCTAATCTCCAACCTAAACCTCCCCTGGCACAACTTGAGACCCTGCCCTCTTGTCTTGCTGAGAGTTGCCTGGGAAAAGAGCCCAACCCCCCCTGGCTCCAACCTCCTTTCAGGGAGTTGGAGAGAGTGATGAGGTCTCCCCTGAGCCTCCTCTTCTCCAGCCTCAACACCCCCAGCTCCCTCAGCCCTTCCTCACAGCACTTGTGCTGGATCCCTTCACAGCCTCCTTGCTCTTCTCTGGACCTGCTCCAGCACCTCAATCTCCTTCCTGAGCTGAGGGGCCCAGAACTGGACACAGGACTCAAGCTGTGGCCTCACCAGAGCTGAGCACAGGGGCAGAATCACTTCCTTGGAGTCAGGTAGAACGACACTTTACAGCAACAGTGTTAACAGCAGGGCTGAGCTTCCTTGGAACAGAACAAACCTTGTGAAGTGACAATCACAGGCTTGTTGTGGCTGGAGAAGACCTTGAAAATCAAGTTCTACCAACCATTAACCCAACTCTCCTGAGTCCAGTGCCATGTCCCTCATCCTCACATCTCCAGGGCTCTGAAACCCCTCCAGGGATGATGGGGACTCCAGCCCTGCCCTGGGCAGCCTGGGCCAGGCCCTGACAACCCTTTCCAGGGAGAAATTCTTCCCCAGCTCCAACCTAAACCTCCCCTGCCACAACTTGAGGCTCTTTCCTCTTCTCCCATCCCTTGTTCCTTGGGAGCAGAGCCCGACCCCCCCTGGCTCCAACCTCCTCTCAGGGGGTTGCAGAGAGCCAGAAGGTCTCCCCTCAGCCTCCTCTGCTCCAGGGTCAACACCCCCAGCTCTCTCAGCTGCTCCTGGGCAGACTTCTGCTCCAGACCCTTCCCCAGCTCCATTCCCTTCTCTGGACACACTCCAGCCCCTCAATGTCCTTCTTGGCCTCAGGGGTCCAGAACTGAGCCCAGGACTGGAGGTGTGACAGCCTCCAGGAAGGGACACACCAATTAAAGTGTCCAAGGCCAGGCTGGATGGGACTTTGAGCATCCTGGTCTAGAAGGAGGTGTTCCTGCCCATGCATGAGGGTTGGAACTGGATGATCTTTAAGGTTCCTTATGACCCAAACCATTCTATGATGCTGTAATTCTATGACTGCACGTGCCTGGGGCAGAAGACAGGGATGCAGGATGCCATCCCACAGGTCAAGAGGAAATCTGTACTCAGAACACCTCTGGCCCTTCAGCTGATTGTGTTGACACAGCAGACACTCAGAGGGGAGGAATCATCCCAGGGATCAAGGAGCTTCAAGGAAAATTCAGAGGCAGAACCTGAGAAATCTGCAGTCACACAAGGATGGGGGAAAGGGACATTGAGGCCCAGGCTTAGCAAAGCATAAAGGCTCAGGAAGGAAAAGCACAGCTAATAAAAATACTGCCCTTCAAAATCATTTGCCTGTCAGTTTGAAATCTCCTTGACACAGGGAGGATAATTTAACTTATAAATGAACCTTTCATAAAGGACCAGATGGTCCCAGCCAGAAGAGTGGCCAGAACTGAGGGAAGAGCCAAAGGCTGTTCGGGTCCAACAGAGAACTTCAGCTGATACAAACAAGACCAGAGAGCTGCAGGGGAAAGATTCCCTCTTCTTCAGGCAAAGAAGCCCTAAAATTAATACTGACATAGGAGCTGGGAGTTTCTGAACACATGAACAGTGCTGCAGCATGCTGAAATTCCTCCTTCTACATCAGTCTGGTCTTAACTGAAACCATTCAGTTCAAAACCAACCCCAGAGCTGACTCTGGCAAGCTGGCAAACACCAACTGCCACCTAAGCAGGGAGTTGGGATTTTTTCCCCTGATCAGGCTAGTCCCAACACTTGGAATTATTTAAATATCAGAAGTTTGATATTTTTTCCTCTCATTTTTTTTCCTTTGGACTGGCTGTTATTTTCTAAGACACAGAGTGGAGGAGTAGGAAGTCAGCCCTGGGTGACTTAAGCATCCTGCTTAAGTCCCCAGGCAATACAAGATCTTTGTTCTGTTAGGAACTCCAGGATTCTTGCCCTTTCCCAGGAAACCCCACACATTCAGCCTGAGAGCTGGCACTTCTACCTTCCCAAAACTCCCAAGAGATGGAGGAAAGAGCAAGGGAACAGGCAAGGCAGGCTCTCTGCCCCAAGAGGTGCACTGTGCTGGCTGTTATGCTACCTTGGCTGGGTTTGTTTCCTCCTCTAGAAGATTCTTTCATTTCAGAACTCTCCCAATTCCAAATTAAGCTTCCCACTCCTAGATCAACTCATCAGCACTGACCCTTTCAGCTGTTAGGGTTTGATAAACTGTGTGTAGGTGGCAGAGGGGAGGAGCCCATCTGTAGCTGCAATATGATTTGCATTCCTTTTACACAGATACAGGAAGAAAATGACAGAGAACTGCATTTTAAACAGAATTTCTCAGCTCCAGCCCACACTCTTCTTGCAAAATGAGAACCCATTTTATGGCCAGCACCCTCAAAGCCTGGTATGGGTGAAAGCTTCTCCCCAAACCATCCAACCAGAATGGGAAGTGGTCAGCTCAAACTTCTGTGACATACTCAAGCCAGTCTCACCTGAAAAAGAGAAACACCTCCAGGCAGCTTTGGTTTGAAATATTATTTGAAATTGTCTTTTCAATAAGACTTAACCACAAATGGTTTGGTAGCTACAGTGTTACAACAATTTTCTGCCACAGAAATAGCTGTACAAGGATAGAATCCTAGAATTGGCTGGGTTGGAAGGGACCTCAGAGATCATCAAGTCCAACCCTTGATCCACTCCCACTGCAGTTCCCAGCCCATGGCACTCAGTGCCACATCCAGGCTCTTTGGAAAGATCTCCAGACACGGAGAATCCACTACTTCCCTGGGCAGCCCCATTCCAATGCCTGATCACCCTCTCCAGAAAGAAATTCTTTCTCATCTCCAACCTAAACCTCCCCTGGCACAACTTGAGACCCTGCCCTCTTGTCTTGCTGAGAGTTGCCTGGGAAAAGAGCCCAACCCCCCCCTGGCTCCAACCTCCTTTCAGGGAGTTGCAGAGAGTGATGAGGTCTCCCCTGAGCCTCCTCTTCTCCAGCCTCAACACCCCCAGCTCCCTCAGCCCTTCCTCACAGGACTTGTGCTGGATCCCTTCACAGCCTCCTTGCTCTTCTCCAGCACCTGCTCCAGCACCTCAATCTCCTTCCTGAGCTGAGGGGCCCAGAACTGGACACAGGACTCAAGCTGTGGCCTCACCAGTGCTGAGCACAGGGGCAGAATCCCTTCCCTGGACCTGCTGGCCACGCTGTTCCTGAGCCAGCCCAGGATGCCATTGGCCTTCTTGGCCACCTGGGCACACTGCTGGCTCATGTTCAGCTTCCTGGCAATCCAGACTCCCAGGTCCCTTTCTGCCACTCTGTGCCCAGCCTGGAGCTCCCCATGGGGTTGCTGTGGCCAAAGTGCAGGACCTGGCACTTGGCCGTGTTGAACCTCATCCCCTTGGGATCATCCCAACTCTCCAGTCTGTCCAGGTCCCTCTGCAGAGCCCTCCTGCCTTCCAGCTGATCCACACTCCCCCCAGCTTGGTGTCATCTGTGAATTTGCTGATGGGAATTTGCTTTGGTTTAATCCTAAACAGGAAGACAAAGTTTTTTTTTTTAAAAAAAAAAAAAAAAAAAAAAAAAAAAAGGACAAAAACACAGGCATCCAAAGCTGGGTTATTTTTTTTACTTGAAGACTCTCTGAAACATTAAAAAAAGTATTTTTACAGTTAATTAATTCTCCTGGAATGAAACTGGACATGCTTGGTCAAGGTGATGATATGGAAAGGGCAGCCTGGCTTGTACAAAACTGATACTCAAGCAACAACAATAAACACAAAGGACAGGCTCCTGCACACACTGCAACCTTCACTCAGCCCCAGTAAACATCTTTGGAACAAGAGATTAAAAACAAAAACAGAAAAACAATAATCAAGAAACTTAAATATTCACAGGACAAAACCATAACATTATTTAAAATATGAACAATCTGGTTTACAGTATCAGCAAACACAGGCTGCCTGTGGAGAACCAGACCAACTTGCAGAAGTTAAACTGGCCACCAGGACTCCAAGGCAGTTTTGGAGTTTGGTTACTTACCTAAGGCAGGGAGGCAGGAAGAAAAACAAGGGAGGGCAGAAGGCAAAGGCAAGGTAAAGTAGTGCTAGAAGTTCTTGTGAAACCAGGAGTGTAAAAATACAGCGAGGGAAAAAAAGTTGGAAAAGTTGCTTGTTCTCTTAAAATGAAAAGTTAGCCCAAAGTCAGCAGTAGATTCTATTTTTGCACAGTTTTAAAGGAGCTGAAAAATTAGAAAAACCTGCATTTGCAGCAGCTGCTTTTAAATACAATGCAAGTGGAGTTAGCCCATGTAGTTCAGCTTTTAGAACAACTCAGGAGTTTTCCCTAACACCAGCATTTCAGCCCCCTGTCTTCCCAAGCCCTCTCCAAACCCCTGGTTCCTCACAGACAGTGCTACCACTCCTCCTCCTCCTCAGTACCTCACCCATTTATTGCTTTATTTTACCAGTGGCAAAGGCTAAGATCAAAATCATAGAGAATTTAAGGCAATTCCACAAGCCCAACACATTAAGGGCATTTCTGGCACACAGTGGTCTTCACTTTAACACCAGGGAAGTGTGGTATTGAAAAATGACAGGAATTTAACCCAGGTTTTAACCAAAAGGATCCTTTCAAGCCTTGGTTTTTAGCTTCCTAACATAAAACCCAGCACTGACATGGTAAAGTCATTCCAGAGCACCAAAGTTCAGAACAAAAAAGTCAACAAAGGAAGAAGTTCCAGGACATCTCACACAACTCACTCAGCTGAGAACATCCCAGAAGATTCACACTCAGATATCTGGTATCTGAATCACTTTTTCCCCCCCCCCCCCCCCATTCATAGCACAGAGGATGAATAAAAATCTATGAAAATCACACACTTAAAACACAACTTAAAAAGAAGTATTCAAGACTGAGACAGAACATGGTGTGTTCTTTCACAAGCTGATTGGGCCTGCAAGAATTCTGAGTATTTCCCCCTCCAATATTTCCCTCTCATCCCAAGTTAATTCTGAGCTCCTTATCTAATGCTCTGTCCCCACAACAATCAGGAGGAAAGTCTGGCTCCAGCCAAACACCAAGAGCTTCCCTAGCTTTCTGTTCACTCCTCATGCTCCTATTGGACAGGATTTATCACCTGCCAGTGCTGCAAACAACTTCAAACCAAAGCAGGACTGGAAAGAAAACCAACCAAAACACCCCAGCAAGAAAAGGCTTGTCCAAAAACCTAAGTGTGCTCAGCATGAGGCTAACCCTTCCCTTGCCAAGACTTTGGGAATTCCCTACAAGACTATGGAAAACTCCTTGCAAGCCACACAAGGTACCACTGGCCCCCTGCACCTGGGCATTTTATTTTTTACACAGAGTGAAAACAAAAAACACAGAGAAAACAGTGGACTAAAGGGTGGGTGTTGTTTGTCTTTTTTTTTTAAAAGAATTAAGCAGAAATCAGGGGTAATGTATTAAAAAGAAGCAGAGTCCTCCTGCCAGCCAGCAAGAGGAACAGGGAGGATTTGTACTCAGCAGAGGACCCTGCATGTAAACTATTCCCAATCTGAGTCACTGAGACAAAACAAGACTACAGGTGCTGCTTTTTTTTCTAGAGAATTACTTCACTGAGAAGCTCCTATGGCTTTTTGCAGCCTTTTCTACAAGAAATCAATGCCAAGAGCAGGTTTCTGGGTCAGCCAGGGAATCCACACCACACAGCTTGTGGGAATTCCCACCTGGGAGGATGGCTGAGAGCAGCTCCCCAGATTTTGTTCAGAGGTCAACTTCTGTTCCTCTAAATGAAGACAAGAACTTTTATCTCTTTAGAAGGAGAAAGACAGAGGGGGGTGGGGGTTGTAGCACTCACTGTCATGGCAGAAAGCAGTTTTTTGTCACAGAAAAAAGCCTGGAATATGTCACATAATTGAAAGGAACTTTTGCCCTCAGCATTTCTTCAGAGCAAAACTAGATTTATGCTGAGAAACCTTCCTGGCTGCTTTAACAGCCAACAGCAGAGTGCACACTCCTTGCTAATGTTCCCTAACACAAGCACACTGATTTATTTTCTATTTAAAAAAAATAATCCCTCTGGAACAAGTCATTCAAGAAGCTACATAAATTATTTCTTGGCCCTTCTCCACTCACTGACAGAAGTTTCAGCTGTTTTCAACAAGGATGTTTTAGTTTCAAATACCTGATGCCAACCAGGCATTCTTTTGCTTTGTTTTGTTTTTTTCTGAATTGATGAAATGCATCAGTGTTACCAGGACAGGAGTCATCCTTCTCTCCAAGCTGCAGGTTCTGACATTTATCATCTTCTTTTGGAGGTGGTGACTCCACCACTCACCCTGCAGGCAACTCCCACTAAGATTTGTCCACTGCAGCAGCAGGGTGGACAGGGCGCTGCCTGACGGTGTGGGGTGAGGAGTCTTTGTCAGGCACCTCTTGACTCTCTGTTTCATCATCTGAGATGTCCTCCTCATCTGCCTCCTGCTCCTCATCCAGCTTTTTCAGCAGCTGAGCTGACTCTGGAGCTAGCTTTCCTGCAGGGAAAAAAAAGAACACATGTATAAACCCACAAATAACCATTACAAGGTGAAATTCAGTTGTTAAACACCACAGCCCAGCACAGGATTTTAATTAATTTAATCCACTTTAAACCAGAAACCAGCATCTTAATGTTCTTCTCTAACTTTTCAAGATTACCTTGAAAAATTCCTGAGACTGACCCCCAAACTGAATCATTTACTATCCTCAAAAATGCAGATTCACTTTTAGATCCTTATTTTGCCCCTAAAACCAAAGCAAACCCCAGCTTAGCAACTCTTGAGAGCTCTACTCAAAACTTCCATCTCTCTGCACATACAGAGTATTGTATCTTGCAGTTATGAGAATGCTTTAAAGACAGTTGTCTACCTCCTAAAAAAAATAAATCAATCTGTAAACTAGTTTAGTTTTAGCTAAATACAAATCCGTATCAGCCCTCAGGGCAAACAGCTGCAGGAAGAGCAGAGCACTGATCAGAAGTAAAGCTACACCCCAGGTCTCATCTTTATTTAATCACATTTACCAAAGAGCTTCACTACATCAGGAGCATGCAGCAGCCTTACTTGAATGTGGGTACTGTGGAGCTCTGTGCCTTTTGGATGGACAGATGCAGTCTGCTAAGAACACCATGATCTGAAAGCAAAGACAGACAAGTTTAAACCTCCAGACATCCTGCACCTTAGAGCCACAGAATCATTTGGGTTGAAATCAAGACCTTGAAGGTGAAGTGCTGTTCACCCAGCTTTTAGTGGCTTTTTCAGTGCCCTTTCAGTGCTCCTGGGCAAACAGTGCTCTTTCCTGCAGGACCTGGTGTTAAACCACATCCAGCAGCTCCTTGTTCCTTCCTGCCTTGTGCTGTGCCCCATGGCTCTGCTCCCACATGGGATAACAGGAAAGGAGACCAGAGATCTGGAGCTTCTGCCTCTCAGTGCCCTTTCAGTGCTCCTGGGCAAACAGAGTTGTTGGGTGGGTTTGGTTGGGTGGGTTGGGGTTGGGTGGGTTTGGTTGGGGTGTCCTCTGCACAGGCAGGGAGGGCTGGGGACCTCAGGGGGATGTCTGGTTCCAGAGCTGCTTCCCACTCAGCATCCCCAGAGGTGAAGCAGCCTGGTGTGTCCCAAGGGGTTGTGAGAAAAACTTAGAGAATCCATAAATTATTTTGGTTGGGAAAGATCTTTAAAATCATCAGGTCCAACCATAACCCAGCAGTGCCAAGGCCACCCCTGCCCCATGTCCCTCATCCCCACATCTCCAGGGCTCTGAAACCCCTCCAGGGATGATGGGGACTCCAGCCCTGCCCTGGGCAGCCTGGGCCAGGCCCTGACAACCCTTGCCAGGGAGAAATTCTTCCCCAGGTCCAACTAAACCTCCCCTGCCACAACTTGAGGCTCTTTCCTCTTCTCCCATCCCTTGTTCCTTGGGAGCAGAGCCCGACCCCCCCTGGCTCCAACCTCCTCTCAGGGGGTTGCAGAGAGCCAGAAGGTCTCCCCTCAGCCTCCTCTGCTCCAGGATCAGCTCCCTCAGCCCCTGTGTGCCTAAGTGGTGCAGCAGCTCACTAACCCCTTCCCTTGAATGATGGGGGCTTCATTCTGCTGTTTTCCAGCTCAGGGGGCTGGGTACTCAGAGAGCAACTTGTCCTATGAGGCCAAGAAGACATCAGCATCAGGCAGAGCAGCCACCAACCAATCTGGTTCAGTTTTTCACTTACAAGTCCCAGTATCAGTCCTGAGAAGAGAGTTGCCAAGGCAAAAACAGCATATGAGCCCCAGACAGGAATCCCAACGTGTTCTGTTAAGTACCCATGGCAGTGCTGGAATAAAAGACATGAGAGTCAGCTCAGGGCCAGCTGAATATCACTTCTGTTGAGATAAAATAATTGCAACACATACCCTGATCCACATTGACAGCTGAAACAAAGCTGAGGTGCTGCTCATCCTGAAACAAAAGAAAACAGTGACTGGAAACATCTTCAAGGCAGTCACATGCCTCTATCTTCTGATTTGCCTGACCAATCAATATTTAGCCCTTTGCTGAACAACTTTCTGCCCCTGGTTTCCCTTTGAACTACTTTGGTTTTCTTCTTCTGCCTTTTCTTTTAGTTCAATAACCTCTCATTCCCCCCACAAAGCCACTTTCACCCCCAGCCAGAGTCTCTATCCTGTTCCACACATGGATTAACCATAAATTCACAAATTCCTCAACCTTGTCCTGCTGGCATTTGAATTTCAGTCACTTTTGTTTATGTTCTAGGTTATATTTGGAGCCACAGTTTATGAGAAGCCAGCTGGAACTCTACTCTCAAGACATTAACAATTAAACATTTGGACATCTTAACACACACAAAAAAAAAAACCCTAGTTAAAAAAATATCAGGTTATACAGGAACTGAGGGATCTTCAGGCACTTCAGTTTAGCTGCATTTTAGATAAAAGTGGACAAAAATTGGAGCTGGTCCTGCAAATTCCTGCTAGAAGACTTCTTAATCCTCAAACAGTCACCCTGATTCACATATTTCTGGGTGGGGGCTAATACTGTGTGGAAAACTAATCAGAGAGTGTGAACAGTTTAATAGCACTGCCAGTGAACAAAGTAACAATGCTGAGCCTCCCAAAAGAGCCCCCAAAACTCTCCAGTTTCAGCCCAAGAGAACACTTCATAACCTGAACACTGCTACACCACAGTGCAGGAAGCACAGAGGAGTTTTCAGCCCTCACTGCTCAGACAAAAAGAAGGAAAATCATGAAATTGGACTCATTTGCCTCAATCAGTGATAGCCCAGACAAGCTTTATCACACACAGCTTCTAAACCACTCTGAAACCACCACACAGCACACCCAGCACCACCCAAAAGCACTGAAAAGCCACAAACCAGAAAGCAATGCTACATTATTTTCCACTTTTTATTGCCAATTTCCTGGCAGTGAGCCAGGCACAGCTTCTTTCTTTCTGCTCTGTAACCACAGAAGGTGAAGAATCAGCACAACTTCCAGGTGTTATCACCCTGCAAGACTTTAGGGAAACCCTGCACCCACCTACAACTCTTTGCAGCCTCAAAGTCAAGCTTGCACACAGAGGTGGCAGAGCCACACACATCCTCAGAGTGTGCCTACAAAACAAGACACCCAAACTTACAGGAAAGAGGAAGGACCAAACCAAGATGAAACAGGTTCAATGGATTTCCATTCCTTCTCACTGATGAAATTGATGAAATCAGCTTTTGTCCTTGCACCCTGGTACCTCCTGAACTCTCCATCTTTACAGCTGTAAAACAAAGTCCTTTATTTCAGAGAGTCCAAGCATGCAGCATTTGTTTCCACCCACCAGCTTTCCTCCCATCACCTTCCCTATCTTCTTAATTTATTTTTTTTTTTTTTTACTTTGCTTAAGATGATCCTGGCCCTGAAATGTCTTCCAAGACCCTTGGCTCTTCTAAGAGCCCTGACTCCATCTGTATCTTGGCCAGCCTTTAGCTTGCTATTCCATAGGAAAAAGATAATGATCTCCCTAATGCCCTTGCCACACGACTGCATTAAGCTCAGCCTACAGAGATTGCAAAACAGAAACATCCAGGAAAAAAAAGCAACAAATAAATGAGGCCTGAAGGGACAAGAAAAAAAAACCACCCAGTAAGGTCACAGCAAGCAAGACAGTGGCTGTCTCTGTGTAAAGTAAACTATGTTCTTAAAGAGCATGGTAAAGCTCATTCATTTCCCCTCAAAAAACAAAAAAAAAAAGGAAAAAAAATGTTCTCTCTCCCCCCAAAGACTCCTGCTGCATTGCAGACTTACTGGTAGATGGTGGGAAGAGCTGTGATGATAAATCGTCCACTTAATCCTGTAAGGAGAGAATTATTTTCAGAAAAAGTAGAGCACACAAGAACAAAAAGGCAACAAGTGTTACCATCCACCAAAAGAAAACCAGCTGCTCCCAGGAATCAATCTCTGTGACCAAATACAAACTTGTGCACACCAAAGCACCACACAGAGGGGAGATGAAAGGCACCTGGCACAACAGGTGAGAAACGTTCTGCATGGGGAAAAAGATGTCTGGGGATAACTGTTCCTCCTGACTCTTCTGGCTGGAGCTGTGCAGGGGGAGCTGCTCTCCCTCCCTCACAGGGTCTGTAGCCTCCAGGCCTGGCAGAAAATAATCCCAGAGAAGGTAAACTTCAGAAGTTCTTACAGGGATTTGGAGAAAAGTACCAGCATGGAGCAGGTCACTTTTAGAAACCCCACACATAGAGGAGGCCAAGGAAGAGAAGGGAACTTCAGCTTGCACTCCCTTTTTCCAGCAATGGGAGGTACTGCTACAGGGAAGGCTGAAAACACTATTTTTTTTTCCTTTCTCTGTATGATGCTTTAAAAACAAGGTGAAATATCTTCAAATCCTCCAACCCACTTGCTTGAGAAACCTCTTTGTTTCCTTCATCTATTCCAGCAGACCCTTTAGCTTATACACAGCAACCAGGCAGCACCACTGAGGCTGCAGAGGCCTCTGAGCTCATCCACTTCGGTCGAGATCAGGGGAAAAAACAAAACAGCTCTTTATTACTCCTGTTGACCGTGTTATTTTATCACCCACGTAGTCTGCACCTCCTGGAGCCCCCCAGAAGGCCGAACCCCCCCCGCTCCCCTCATGTCCCCCCATCAGACTCTCACCCGGCTGCTCCGTGACATCCACCTTGGCAATGTTCACCTCCAGATCCTCCCCCCACTCGGCAAACTTCTCCCACTCAGGCTGGAGGTTCTGGCAGGCGGGACACCAAGGGGCATAGCTGTGGGGAGCACAAGTCTGTCAGGAACGAAGCAACACAACACAACACCCCCCCCCCCCCCTCAACCTTCCCCTCAACTCAACCCCGCCTCACCCCCCCCCCCCCCCCCCGGCCCCTCCACAACTCACAACTCCACCATCCACTCTCCCTGAAGCAGCTCCCGCCACATGCCGTCAGACAGCACCTTCACGGGGCTGCGTTTGCCCAGCGCCGTGCCGACCAGCGCCACGCAGAGCAGGGCCCGCACCCCACACACCGCGGCTGCTGCCGCCGCCATCTTCCCGCCCGCTTCCGCCTGCCCCTCACAGGCCCCGCCCGCCACCTCCCAGCAGCGAACGCCTCAGGGGCGGAACCAAGGCGCGCCGCAGCCAATAGGAAACCGGGTTGCGCGGAGATCAGCCAATGGGGAGCGCCGCCTTCTATGACGTCACGGCCTCAGAGGGTCCCGCCGCTGCGTTCCTCAGAGGGGCCTGAGGGCGGCTGCGGGGCGGGAGGCTCCGGGTTTGCCTTGGGGTGTGTGGGAAGTTGTTGTTTGTTCCTCCCCCGCTGTTCCTGGGCGGCTCCACAGGACTCTCTCAGCATAGGCCGCCTGCTCTCCGTGCCCGGGGTGTGATTCTTGCGTCCCGCAGCCTGAGGGAGAAGGGCCAGGCCGGGGCGGAGCCAGCCGCATATAACCCGGTGCTGTTCCCCGGCTTGTGCTCCGTTTGCTCCCGGGGAGGGAGTTCTGTGGGAGTTGTGTGAGGAAAGTGCTGTACGAGGTGATGGGGAGAAGGGGTTCCCATCCCCCCGGGCCCTGCTGCCCTCTCCCCTGAGTCACCTCTGTCAGGAAGGAGCTGAGGACCTGAGCACTTCGTTCTCCAGCAAAAGTCGGGAAAAAAGGTGAATGGTAATGAGCAGGCAAATCCCACAGTATCCCACTGCAGTCAGTCAGCACCTTTAGGAGAGAAGGAACGTCTGGTTTTATTCCATATGCAGGTAGTTCCTCTGCCACAAAGGTTCCTCCAGCCCTTGACCAGCAGCAGCTGTGGTTGTGTCCCTTTTCTTTTTTACTTGGATCATTTTTTCCACCTTTCAAGGGTGGTCCATAACTTTGCATCCCACCACTTAAAGCCTTGGCAGGTGGAGCAGCCATTAGGGCACAGCAGGAAAAAGAATAAATCACCCTTTGGGGTTGATTTCCCCCCCCCCCAACTCCAATTTTGGCAACATCTCTATAGTACAACGTGTATGTTCTGCAGAAGCAGCATTAATGAGGGCTTAATGAAGTTTGTTATTCATTGACTCAGCGTTCAGTAATAAATCACCACTCCCAGCATTCCCACTGCCATTCTGTTTTCATCCCAATCGAATGTCTTTGATTGGTTATTGATGATCCAAGGATACCTCTGCTCTGCAGCAGTGATGAGGGGAGATGTGGAGAGCTGTCTGCAGGGCAGCAGGACACAACCTGATCGTTTAAGATCATAGAATCCTAGAATTGGCTGGGTTGGAAGGGACCTCAGAGATCATCAAGTCCAACCCTTGATCCACTCCCACTGCAGTTCCCAGCCCATGGCACTCAGTGCCACATCCAGGCTCTTTGGAAATATCTCCAGACACGGAGAATCCACTACTTCCCTGGGCAGCCCATTCCAATGCCTGATCACCCTCTCCAGAAAGAAATTCTTTCTCATCTCCAACCTAAACCTCCCCTGGCACAACTTGAGACCCTGCCCTCTTGTCTTGCTGAGAGTTGCCTGGGAAAAGAGCCCAACCCCCCCCTGGCTCCAACCTCCTTTCAGGGAGTTGGAGAGAGTGATGAGGTCTCCCCTGAGCCTCCTCTTCTCCAGCCTCAACACCCCCAGCTCCCTCAGCCCTTCCTCACAGCAATTCTGCTGGATCCCTTCACAGCCTCCTTGCTCTTCTCTGGACCTGCTCCAGCACCTCAATCTCCTTCCTGAGCTGAGGGGCCCAGAACTGGACACAGGACTCAAGCTGTGGCCTCACCAGGGCTGAGCACAGGGGCAGAATCCCTTCCCTGGACCTGCTGGCCACGCTGTTCCTGAGCCAGCCCAGGATGCCATTGGGCTACAGAACAAGTGCAGAAACAAATGTGTTGTGCTCACGTGTAACTCTGAGGTCAGGTCTGATCTTCCTGCCAAGGGAAGTGGCTAGAAGCATGATCCAACCTTTTACTCATGTTGAATAAGAGGATAATTAAATGTTCCTTTCTGTGGCGCATCCAAAAGGATGACTGCACAGAGGGTGAATTTGTTTTCATCCAGGTTAACAAAAGAGAAAAACCAGGGTGGTGTAGAGGCAGCAACAGAAGCAATTGCAGCACCACAGGAGAGCTCTTCTGGGATGAGTCCCACCTGGAAGGAGAGGCACACATGGAACTGGGAGGCAAAAGAAATTATTTTACCATTTCATGCTCCCAGGCTGGAGCAGAAAGGAGCTGGCAGGCATCCACTGCAAATAACGAGCAGCTTCAAAGGCACACCAGCTGGAAAGACCCTGAAAACTATGACCTCACTTCTCCCTCACTCAGCTCCAGTCATTATTTTAAGGGTAATGACCACTGTGAATTACTTTTTATCTCTGTTATTATGACACTGACATTTCTCTGTGAAGCTTTGAGGCGTGTGAGGACACGAAAGCCTTGGCCATAGCTTTTTAAATATTCTCCCTCCAGAATGTTCACCTCCCAAGCTGGATGGAGATGTCTGCCACAGCTTCTAAAGGCTCAGAATAGAATAAAGAGATTTAATAACCAAGCAAACATGAGATGGCTCTGAATGACCTTCAGAAATGACCACAGCTCCTGATCATGGAATCTCAGAATGGTTTGAGTGGGAAGGGACCTTGAAAAATCCCCCAGTGAGACATCTCCAACCAGATCAGGTTGCTCAGAGCCCCATTCAACCTGACCTGGAATGTTTCCAGGGATGAGGCATCTCCCACCTCTCTGGGCAGCTCCTTTTCCCTTCCTTTGTGCCTGCCCTTTTATTGCTGATGTGAAATTAGCAGGAAAAAAAAGATAAAAATCTTGCTGTATGACTGACTCCTGAGTCACCTTCAGAAATGAGCAGGAGGTGGAAGGACAGGACTGGTTTCATCCAGAAGTCACTGCAGCCCAGTCCTCTTTTTACCTTTGTGTTTCTTCAGAGGTTTGAAACTCCTCCCTGGGAGCACCACCAGATACTTTGATGTTCACAAAGCTGCAGAGCCTCCTGGCACTGATCTTGGCCAGCTTGAGGAGTCTCCCAAGACCACTGTGGAGTCTGCTTAGTCTTGAATCTAAGAAGGGATCCTTGGGCTTCCAGGCATGGGTGGTGGGAGTTAAACTGTGGGTCAGCACACGTTTAAATAAAGTTTTACTTCAGGTGCTGAGTATTCTCTCTTGTTGCAGAGTTTGTCCACACCTCCTCAGAAACCACAAGGCCTGGCCCTGCCTGCTGGAGGTGCTGTGCTGGTGTTGAACATCAGTGTTTGAGGAAGGAGGAGCTTTATCTGCTGGGATCAGCCTCTCTTTATCTGCAGGGATCTGCAGGGATCTGCTGGGATCAGCCGCTCCCGACTTCAGAGCCACCATCAGCCTCCAATTCCACCATCACCCAAAGGGGAAAAGAGGGTGAAAAGGTGAAAACACAGAGCACAGCCAGGCTGCCCACAGCCTTCCTGTGGCCAGAGCCTCACCACTGATCCACATCCTCTGAGCAAGCCCCAAATTATTTCCTTCTGCAAAACACCATCCACCTGCTCTGCTCTGACCCAGTTCTGGTGCTGGAGGTCAGAGAGGGGAAATACCTAGCTCTAAAACCAACCCCACAGCACAGAACCGGGGCAGTACCAGTGAGCTCTGCACTGGCGAGATGATTTTTTTCACTGGTTAGTGCTTTATTTTATTATTTTTTTTTAATGTTCTTTCCCAGGGCTGCCACACAGCGGCAGAGTTGAGACTCCTTCTGAGCGGGGAAGAGCCTGAAGGCTGCAAAGAAAACCCGCAGGGAAGTTCCATGGCTCTTCCTGCTGGAAGCAGCACCCTCTCACCTTTCTGTGTCTTTTTCCTTCCCCAGGAACACTCCTACTCGTCTTTCTAGGTTGTTTTTCTCAGGAGCTGAGGTAAAGGGGATTTCATGGTCAGACTGCAGCCCTTCCCTGCTCATCATCTTGGACCAGGTTGAGGTTAAAAGCCCCCAAGTCTCTAAGCTTCATGAAAAGAGTTGTCCCCTTAGAGTGAGCAGTACTGAGGCACAAGAAGCACAAGCCCAGATTATTGCTTGACAGAGGGGAGAGGGAATTATGAGGATCTGAACCAGAGGGAAAGCTTCAGTTGGCAAAACCCCTTGTCAGACAAGGGGATGTTCAGCATGAGGCACTGAGCCCAACAAACAAGGCTGATGTGTTCTCCTGCCCACGGAGCTGTTTGGTTTTGATAGAGGATGAAAGATGATAAAGCAAAAAACGCCTCTGTGATCAAGAAATCCTCCTTCTCCTGATGGCAGAAAAGCAGACCCCACAGGTAGGAGTGGGAGTAGAAAGTCTCTGCTTCCTTTGGGTTTTCTTTTGAGCTGAAAAGGAAAAACAAACATAAAAAAAAACCCCAAGCTGCTTGAATGCCTCAGTGTTTTCCCCACACTTAAAAGCACAGAGATGAACACATTTTCCAACTTCAACCAGCTCTGTAAATGGTCAAAAACATTTTAAAAATTCCCCATTAATTCACCCACCCTTTTCATAATTTTTTTTTCCAGAATGTTGATTTCTCTAGACTTGGAATGGGATCAAATTGAACCAGCTGTAATTCTCCATCTCTTTTTTTTTTTTTTTTCCAGAATGTTCATTTCTCTAGACTTGAACTGGGATCAAACTGAACCAGCTGCAATTCTCCATCTCTTCTCTTTTTTCTTTTTTTTTCTAGGTACCTTTCCACATCCTGCTCACATCCTGAACAACAAACCAGATGAAGCAGCAGTAGGAGCAGAGCTGCCTGCCCAGGGCTGACCTTTTGGAGGACCACTTGGAGACAGCAGAGTGCTGGCCAGGTAATTATGTTCAAACACAGACCAAGCTCTGCAGTCCCTGGATGAGGTGCAGCAGCTGAGCCCTGACCTCATTTAGAGAGCCTGCATTTATGGCATGCCAAGAGATTATGCAAAGAGCTTTCCTGCTTGTCATCATGTGAGGCAGGAGACATGAAGTCATTGTCCTAAAGCTCAAGGTGAGACAGAAGACCCTGAACATCCCAGCCAGGCCATGGGATCTGTTTTGTACTGCTGTAGAAAGAAAAAAATTGGTCCTGCCTGATTTATTTGCCTCTTTTCTGGCTTTGGTCTTTTGGGAAAGTTGGCATTTAGAATTCCACTCAGAAGAAAGAGTTTTCTGGGCTTCAGTGTCAGAAGAATTCAAGTCAATTCCTTTTCTGTAGCTCTGTGTTACATTCCAGGAAGACAACCCCTGCATCAATGGGTTTCTCCTACAGAGAAATCCTTCATGTCAGGAGAAATAATTCACCCCTACCTGCTCAAACTGAAGCCCACACAGGGCTGCCACTGCCTTCCCAAAAACCCCATGGGGCTTGGTGCCTCCACAGCTGGGGAGGATTAGCAGAATTCTCCTTGAATTCTCCTTCCACAGGGAACTGTGCTTGGAGAAACTGTTGGAAAACAAACCTGAAAGCCAAGTCCTCCTTCTCCCCAGTACCTGAGCTGTCCTGGCATGGGCTCCAGAAGACCCTGGGCAATGGGTTTGGCTTCTGGAGAGCTTCAAGGGTGAGCCAAGAGTTTCTCAGCTTCTCCCCATGCCTGACTGCAGGTCACACCAGCTCCTGAAAATACAGTGAGGTTTGCTGCTCCTGGCTCAGGAAAATGACTTAAAAAACCTCAGGATTGCCCTTCTCCCAACCCCTACCCATCAGCCTTCCCTCCATGTGCTAAGAAACCCCAGTAACTGCTAATTATTCAGTAATTAAGTGCCTCTCTAGGGTCATAATTGTAGATGTGGCCTCTCCCAGTCACTGTTTGCTCATTAGGCAGCAGTTTTCTCACTGCAAAACTGAATTCTCCTCTTCACATTTGATTGGATTACAAAATTGCTTTAAACTCTCAGGAGATGATGAGGAAAAGGGGGGTTTTGCGCAGCAGTTACCATGGGAACTAAAGTGGAGAGATCTTTATAAACCAAAAGTCAAACAGATTGTGTTTCAGACAATTAATATTGTCTAACATGTTTATTCATCTGCTTTAACTCCTCTGTGCACTGTTCTGAAATAGTTTTTATATCTTTTGGGTTGTTTTGGGGTTTTTTTTTGGATATTAAATGCTGTGTCAAAGAGATTCTGCTCTCTTGAGGATTCACTGAGGATTCACCTCTCTCTCCTCTTGCCAGGCCACTTTGCAGCCCTGGTTAGCTTCATCTTCCTCTTCTGCTTTGCCTCTTTTGTCTGGAGACATCTCTGGGGGCTTCCAGGTGAGATTTGGTTGGGGGTTGGGACACCCATGAGGGGAGAAGTGTCACAGCTCCTGTCCAGTGAGCTCCAGCAGACCAGGGCACACTGCTGGGTGAGCTAAGCTGCTCTCTGCTTCTCACCCCAGGCCCCTCTCCTGTCTCTTCTAACACCCAGGACTCCTCAAACCTCCTTAAAACTGTTTTTGCTAGTTCCATGTTTGAAAGAAGAGCAGCTCAATGGCCCTCTGCTCTCCTCTCTCCGAACCTTCCTCTTCCTGACCCCATCCCAACTCCTGATTTCTCTCTCATCCACCCTCACCTCTCTCCCTAGCTTCTTGCCATCCTCTGTCTCCCCTCACAGCAAGGTCTGTCACATCCTAAGGACAATCAGCATTATGCCAAGCACTCATTTCCCACTCCAGCACCTTCCATTTTTCTTTCTCCCCTTCACATCCAAGCTGGCAAGAAACCATCACAAAGAAAAAAAAAAAAAAGAAAAAAAAATAGCTGAACAGGAGCCAGCAGTGTGCCCAGGTGGCCAAGAAGGCCAATGGCATCCTGGGCTGGCTCAGGAACAGCGTGGCCAGCAGGTCCAGGGAAGGGATTCTGCCCCTGTGCTCAGCCCTGGTGAGGCCACAGCTTGAGTCCTGTGTCCAGTTCTGGGCCCCTCAGCTCAGGAAGGAGATTGAGGTGCTGGAGCAGGTGCAGAGAAGAGCAAGGAGGCTGTGAAGGGATCCAGCACAAGTCCTGTGAGGAAGGGCTGAGGGAGCTGGGGGTGTTGAGGCTGGAGAAGAGGAGGCTCAGGGGAGACCTCATCACTCTCTCCAACTCCCTGAAAGGAGGTTGGAGCCAGGGGGGGTTGGGCTCTTTTCCCAGGCAACTCTCAGCAAGACAAGAGGGCAGGGTCTCAAGTTGTGCCAGGGGAGGTTTAGGTTGGAGATTAGAAAGAATTTCTTTCTGGAGAGGGTGATCAGGCATTGGAATGGGCTGCCCAGGGAAGTAGTGGATTCTCCATGTCTGGAGATCTTTCCAAAGAGCCTGGATGTGGCACTGAGTGCCATGGGCTGGGAACTGCAGTGGGAGTGGATCAAGGGTTGGACTTGATGATCTCTGAGGTCCCTTCCAACCCAGCCAGTTCTATGAATTCAGCTGCCTTCACTCTGTCCACAATTGCCTCAGTGCTCCCAGCACCTGCATTCATGGGCTTTCTGGGCATTAGCACAGCCCCTCTCAGAGCAGAGGTGTGTGCTGGGCAGGCTCCCAGAATTAACCAGAAAGCAAAGTCCTCATTTTCTTCCAGACCTCTGCCTTACTCTGCATGCCAGATTCCCTTACCAGGGATTCCCTTACCAAGGGAATTCAATATTCCCATATTTAAAGCCCACTGCTCCTCAGCCCCCTCCCCTGTGTCCTGCTGACCTCCTTCCCCTGCACTGAGGTGGGATTTCTCCTTTCCTCAGGAAATGTTGTTTCAGTTTCTGTTTCTCCACACTGTTTCTGTTCCCTGGCAGAAGCCCTTCAAGGAAAGCTCTGCTTCTGGTGGCAGCCACTTCATTTGCAGACCATTCAGCCCCGGGGCTGTGCCATAACAGCTGCTAGATGAGCTCCTGCTCCTCCCACCACCACCTCTCCTGTCAGAAATGCATCATGCAGGGACATTTTGGCCAGCTTTGATGGGAAGACATCCAGCCAAATGCATCTTCCTGAGCCTGAGCCACCAAATCTCCAATTTCTGATCCAAATCAGGGAAGAACAAGATAAGCTCAGAGAAATGTGGGTGGGAAGTAGTGTTGTGTAAGGAAAGCTTCCTGTTCTCTCTCATCCCAGACTGAATGATGAACTGATTTGAGCAGAAACCTTCCAGAATATTTGTTTGGAGGCTGCAAGGTGGCCAGGAAGACATCAGTGGGTGAGATTTCAGCTTGGGAAAGAATCTTGCAGACTCAAGAGCCAGGCACAAAAGGACCATCTCCTGCCCTCCAAGTAGTTACCTACTCCTGACAGATCCAGATGGAAATCCCCACTGACCTCCTGGTTTTAAACACTTGGCACCAAACTGGGGGTTGTTCCTTGTTTCAAGGGACAGCCACTGTTGTGCTGATTGAAACCCAGGTGCTGTATTTTAGTAACAAGAAACCTGTTGTCCCTTTTTCAGTTGCTCCACCCTTTCTAGTCACAATCTCCCTGTTGAGATCAAACTCAACCCACACCATGCCAGGCAGCGCCACAAATAGCCTTGTGGCACCTTGAAAAGCAGGACACATCTCTGCCTCCAGCAGGAGATGGGGCTGGCTGGCTGCTGGCAGAAAGCCCACTGCTAGTTAACTGGGGAAAAAAATAAGAGTTTGAAATCAAGCTGTTTTTTTAATTTTTCTTTAAACAAGGGATCTCAAATGGAGTGCTTAGCATCAAAGGATCAAGCAGAGTGGAAGAGAAATAGCAGCAAGAGCATCTAATGAGGCAAAGAACAAGACTCCTGACCTGAGTGAGTCTAACAAAGCAGACAGCACTTCCAAAGGCATCTTCTTTGAGCACATTTCTTTGGGTGACTTCTGTATTCCAGGAGAAGGAGAAGCAGAGTGGTAGGATGGCAACAGAACAAAATTGGTTCTTCCAGAAGGAACCATCTGTGTCTAGACAAATATTTTCTGATCAGCACTGGAGGGTTCTGAATCAGGCTCACAGGAGTATGAACAGCACATCAGGATTTTGCATTTAGCTCCACCTCCCCTCCACTCCTTTCCTTGGAAAGTCTTTCCATGAGTACCCAATGCTGGCTGGTGCTGATGGGTATTTGCTCTCCTGGGCTGGGATTAGGATGGCAGAACAAGAATGGAGCCTCAGATGAAGTTTGAAATCCAAAATCCCTGAGATCAGAAGAGTTTGGATCTCATTCTGGACAAATTATCATTTACAGTTTCTTTTCATGGCCACAGAACCCCCAGATTTAGCCCACAGAGTCAGTCTCTACTTGCAAATCCAGTTAACAAAGACTCTCTCTGACTTGTCCTCCTTGCTGGCTGAACCACAGAATCATGGAATGGTTTGGGTTGGAAAGGACCTTAAAGATCATCCAGTTCCAAACCCACCTGCATGGGCACCAACCCAGGTTGCTCCAAGCCCCATCCAACCTGACCTTCAACACTTCCAGGGAAGCAGCAACCACAATTTCTTTGGGCAACCTGTTCCAGTGTCTCACCACCCTCAAATTAAAGAATTTCTTCCTCATGTCCAACCTAAATCTCCCCTCTTCAAGTTTTAAACCATTTCCCCTCGTCCTCTCCTTACACACAGACATCATGAGTCCCTCCCTCCTCTGCTGGCCCCATGGAACCCAGCACTGGGCTACTCAGCAGCTCTAAGTGGCACTGAAGCTGTGGTGGTAACAACACAAGTCCTGCTGCCTGCTTACCCTCTTGGCTCTGGAAAAAAATGATATTTTTGCTTGCTGGCAGTGCCTCTGCACAGTGGGTGTGCACTGGCCTTGCTCATTCTAACAGCCATCTTGTAAGTTTTCTTAAAACTTCTCTTTAGATTTTTATAACTTAATTTATTTCTTTGGGAATTGCCATCCCTGCTGAGCCCCAGGGAGCTCTGACAGGCTGGGATAAGGATGGAGGTGCTGGCCCACTTGCAGGTTGGGTTTTTTTTGGTCACATTGTACTCCACTGCTGGCCCAAGGGCTTACACTGAGCCACTTGCAGAGCACCTCACATGCTGGCTGGAAATCCAAATTCAAAACCCTCTTTCCACTAACAAAATGTGGATTTATTCAGCCCCCTGCCATACACACCAGAGCCATTTTAATCTCCTCACAGGGAATAGTTGAGTCAATGATGCTGAAATAAGAGCTCTGCCCTCTGTTCCTCAGAGGTTGTTCTCTCTGGCACACAGAACTGCATTTCTGGTGTGAAGAGCCCTGCTCCACTTGCCCACACACAACTTCCTGAAGGTGCTGGAACTGCTGTGTAGGCTGATGCAAAATGTTCCTTCACCCACAGATCCCTGCCTGCCTCTGCCTGAAAATGTCATTGAGAAACCAACCAAGAAACCCTGCTCAGAAGAGGAGCTGCTCTCCTAGGAGTCCACTCCAGCATCAACCTCCCCACCTGCAGGTAGCAAAGGTAACACTGGGCCAGAAAAAAAAAAAAACCATCATGGAAGAGCTCAGTCTGCTCAGCCAGGGAGGAAACCCAAGTGAGCACCAGGAAGCTTTCACTGCAATCACAAACATTTTCTTCAGCCAGAATATGCTGAATAACACTGAGTGTCACAGGCTGAATCAGAAACCCTGCAGGGAGGTGCTGCTTATCACATGTAAACATTTTCCTGAGCACTTCTCAGGAGCACTGCCAGAGGCTTTTTATTATTATTATTTTTGTTATCCTGGTGTGGGATGGGCTAGGAAACAACAGAGTCATAGAATCATTTTGGTTGGAAAAGAGCCTTAATGGCATCAAGTCCAGCAGTGCCCAGGCCACCCCTGCCCCATGTCCCTCATCCCCACATCTCCAGGGCTCTGAAACCCCTCCAGGGATGATGGAGACTCCAGCCCTGCCCTGGGCAGCCTGGGCCAGGCCCTGACAACCCTTGCCAGGGAGAAATTGTTCCTCATCTCCAATTTAAACCTCCCCTGGCACAACTTGAGGTCATTTTCCCTTGTTCTGTCACTTGTAATTTGGAAGAGACCAAGCACCCCCTGGCTCCAGCCTCCTTTCAGGCAGGTCTCCAACACCAATTTCCTCCAATATGAGGAAAGGCTGAGAGAGCTTTAAGAAAAGCAAGAGGGAATATTATCAGTGATATAAATACCTACAGGGGGGGTGAAGAGGATGGGGCCAAGTGGTGCAACCTCCTGTGGGTTATCTGCAGAGGTTCCTTTCAGCCTCTGCTGTTCTGGGATTCTTGGTAACACAGTGCAGTGAGAGGAGGGAGGAGATTTCTCATTGCCATGAAGGTGAGCTCCACTTTGTAGCAAAATTCCTCATTCAAAATGGTGAATTCACCCCTTGCAATGCCTGGGCTGCAGTCCCATGAATCCACCACCTCCTGGCAGGACCTCCTGCATGAAGCTGTCTCTTGCTGCTTCCTCCCCTTTCTTCTGCAGCTCATCCTGCCTGTCTGCCAGCTGCATTATGGTAATGTCAGGCTTGATCATTTCCAAATCTTATTCATCCACCTTCCATTGTGCTTCAGCAGAAACCTTCTGCAGATCAGTTATGTACATACTGAACTCCTTAAAAAGGACAATTTCACCAAGTTCAAACCAGGTATGAGCTGGCAGCAAACTCACAGCAAATAATGTGCATAATAAGTGGAACAATTTAAGGATATTCTACCACCTCAAGTCTGCTGCAGGGAGGGTGGGCCGAGCTTGTTTTAACCAGCTGGATTTACAGGGACTGGGGAAGGAGCTGGGAGAAAATGAAAGGCACTCTCAGCAGCAAGTCAGCCTCCCCCTTTTTTGGGGAACAAAATCCCCTGCAAGCCTAGACAGGAGGGGGCTCAAGGTGGGCAATGCAGCTGGAGACAAGAGGAATGAGAAGGGAAAGGCAGAGAGCAGGGACACAGCTGTGGGGACAGCACAGGCCACCAAAGAGCAGAGCTCAGCTGTGCCATTCTGCTTGGCACACCTCATCACCACCACAGGTCCCCTGGCACATGGGGCTGGGCCTCTCTGCTGGCAGCACCACCAGCAAGCCCAGTTTGCAGCTGGCAAGCTCCCTAAGTGTGGCAGCCACAGAGAAAATCCACCCTAATGAAATGCTTCCCTGCAGTAATTGGATTTCCACTGCAAATGAAGTCATGATGCTGATTGTCCTTGTGCTTTGGAGGACAAGACAGTGCCAGGGAGCAGCATGGACACATTTACCTTTCTCCTGGTCAGGAGAGCAGGGGCCAGCATGCAGCAGGTTGAGGTGGCCCTGTGGCTCATGGTTCTGCTCCAAAAAGCCAGAAGGGCTGTAAAATTATTTGTGCAGTGGCCAGAGGACTTTCCAGGAGCTGTGGTGGCATTCCTGGGCTTGACTCCCTGTCCAGGCTGAGTCACTTCCCAACCTTTGGCTGGAGGGATCCTCATCCCAGGGCAGGCTGTGCCCAGCACCAGGAGCACAGAGGTGTCCAGGGATGAAACATGGGAGAAGAAGCAGTGGAAGGGCATGCACCAAAGCTGTGCATCACAGCAGAGAGAGGATCAGACCCAAGCTGCTCTCTGAGGTCTCCACTGGGTTTTTTGGCTTTGGAGACATGGGCTGAGCTGGTGCCATCATGGGGAAGGAGGTGAAGGCAGTTTCAGGATGCTCTGGGAACACCCACGATTCAAGTTGGGGCTTGAGCAGGGCTTTGTCATTGTGGTTCCATCAACAGCACCTCTCTGTCTGTGCCATCTCCTCCCCCCTTTGTTTTTAAGGTTCTTTAGTCACACAGGAAAATGTCAGGCTATAAAAAACCCTCACAGAACAGGAAGAAAAAGAAAAGCCCAAGTGAAATGGAAAAAAAAAAAAAAACCAACAAAAAAATAGTTTCAATTCCAAGGGAACTCTTTGGGTGGCTGTGACCAAAATCCTTTCAGCAGGTCTCAGGAACCAGGGCTCCTGAGCCACAAAACCAGAGATGCACAACTGGGAACAGAAGCCAAAAAGACCATTAGAGCCCAAAAAGCCTGTCTGGAGTGGGGACAGATGCAATAAACCAAACCTAAATGAACGACATGAATCATCTGTGAAAGGTGTCAACGAGTGGGACATCTCAGGGTGCATTTTTACCCCTTTCTTCCCAGGGAGAATTTATTGCTCTCAGTGGTGCAGGACCCAGATCAGGGGTTCTGCTCCCTGGGCTGGGGACAATGTGCTCAGCTCAAAGCCCCTGGCAGAGGCACTGCTCTGCTTCAGCTGGCATTTAGTCTGGGCTGGTGGAGCCTGATGCTCCTGTGGCCACACTGTCCCTGGGGGAACTGCTGTCACTGCCCTCCTGAGCTCCTCTGGGCTCACCTGGAGCTGGGCTGGCAAAGGGAACATCCTGGATGGTCCATGTGGGATGTGGCTGAAGCCAAACACATCAATGAGTCCAAGAAGGGATTAGGAAGATGGGCTCCTTGGTGGCTACTGAACATAATGGTCCCCAAGCCACTGCCAGCTCTGCAGGTCCCTGCTGCTGGGGCAGAGCCAAGGGAGAAGCAGAGCAGAGCAGAGCAGAGCAGAGCTGCTGGCTCCTGTGCCCACTGCCAAGGCTCTTGGGGACAAAGGAGTGGGGACACTGGGCCCAGCTCCAAACCCTGCAGCCATCCTGTCCCCAAGGCTAAGCTGAGCCTCTCTTCATCCCGATCCCAAGCCCCTTTGTCTCCCAGTTTCCAGGGAGCTCTGGGAGAGCACAACCACCTTCCAAGCTTAGGAATGCCACCACAAGCTCCTGGTGGCATCCCAGCTCCGGGATCCTTCTCCTGCCAGGGAGTCCCCGTGTGTCCTCAGAGCAGAAACTCCGTGCAGGTCCAGCTGGCAGCCAGCAGGAGCTCCACAAAGGCTGCAGTACGATTGATTTCCTCTCCAACCCAGCCCAGAGAAGGACCATGTCCCTGAGGAGCTGGTGGAGAGCCAGGGCTGCTCCTGGGAAAGCAGGGAAGCACTGCCTGAGGGATTTTAGTGTTCCAGCTGAGCACTGAAACCTGGAGACATGGAGTTGTGTGCCCAGAACTGGAGCTGCAGGACAGCACAGCCATGGCCTGGCTCTCCTCTGCTGTCACAAGTCCTTGTCCCCTCCACCTGGCCCACACACCACTGCAGGCTCACCTGCACTCCTTCCAACAGAGCTGCCAGGCAGAGGGGATCAGGAGCTGGGGCTGGATGCCAAGGGATAAGGCAGGGATGCCAGGAGGAGGCTTTGAAGAAATCTGGGCTGGAAGCCACTTGGCCAGGTCACAGTGTTATGCACGGAGTGTCTGCATCAGGAGAGGGGAGAGCTGAGCACAGAACTTCATGGGATACTGTCAGGGTTTAACACTGGCCCAGCAATTAAACTGAGTACCAGACGCTCTCTATTAATCTCTCTCTCCTCCTTGATAAAGAAAGGAGAGAGAATAAGGGAGAGAGACTGATGGGTTGGAAACTAAACTACACAACTTTAATGAAACAGTAATGATAAATAGGAAAAATTACTAAATCTATACAAATATACAGGAAAATGGAAACCACATTCCTCCCCCTTTTCCCCCAATAACTCTCCCATCCCCACTGAGGCTGCAGGGCAGCCCTGGGAAAGTCCAGGCTGGAATCCTGGGGTCAGGAGCAGTTGGGAGCTGGAGGCAGGAACACACAGATATGGGCTGGGATGGATCAGGAGCACAGGCAGAGGAAGGGATGGAATCCTCCCAGGATGCTGAAGCAAAGAGGGAGAGGGGAAGAAGGGGAAGCAGGAAGGGGTTTGACCCTGGTGATCCCTCCAGTTTATGCTGAGGATGAGGTGTATGGGATGGAATCCTCTGTTTGGTCAATTCTGGCATCTATCTTGTCCCTTCCTCCCCAAAGCAGGGCTGCAGGTGGGACCTCTTTATCCTCCTGGAGGGTAAAAGCTTTCCTCAGAGCTGAGCAGTGTCCTTGGCTCTGCACACCAGTCTCTAGCAGTAACTATCAACATCAAGTGTTATCAGCCCTAGAAGCACACACTGTCTGAGAAACTTGCTGTTCATTTCAGCAAGTGCAACTACTTACAAGAGACTGAGCTAAAAGCAAAAGTACAAGACAGAAAATCACCTTTATCCTGGCCCAAACCAGGACAGATACATGAGGGGCTCCTCTGCAGTGTGGAGTAAATCTGGAGAAATCCTTGCCTAAGGCCTGTGGGAAAGCCTAGAACTGGGGAGACAAGGATGGTTTCTGGGAAGGGAGACTTCTTGAGACTTAATAGACAAAGCATGTGTGAGTGAGGAAATGTGCAGGTGCTGGGAAAACACCTGGAGAATAAATCATACTTATTGTCCTGCTGGGACAGCATCTTCTGAAGCCCACAGCTGGAGAGGAGCAACACTTGATAGAATGAGAAGAAGGAAAGAGCCTCAAGTTGTGCCAGGGGAGGTTTAGGTTGGAGCTGGGGAAGAATTTCTCCCTGGCAAGGGTTGTCAGGGCCTGGCCCAGGCTGCCCAGGGCAGGGCTGGAGTCCCCATCATCCCTGGAGGGGTTTCAGAGCCCTGGAGATGTGGGGATGAGGGACATGGGGCAGGGGTGGCCTGGGCACTGCTGGGTTATGGTTGGACTTGATCATCTTAAAGGTCTTTTCCAACCAAAATGATTCTATGGACGATATGGACCATGGGTTGAACAGCATGGCTTTTTCTCTGATCTTTTTTTTACCCACTTGGCTGGTGCTTGGCAGCAAAGATTTAACCAAAATAGAAGAGAACAGCTGGAAAATTCAGAGGAAAAACAGAAAGCTTAATCCCCAAGCTAGAAAACCCCACAAGGGTTTTCCAGGGGATGGGATAAACTCCCCCTCAGAAGGCAACATTCTCCCCTCACCATGCTGCACCCCCCAACACCTCCAGCCACCATCTGGCCCTTGCTTGGCAGATCAAAACTGCTGCAGAGCGTGGTGCCTTCTGCCCTATAATCCAGAACATGCATTTTCCAGCAGAAAAATGGGCCTGAATCTGAGGGAGAGGGCTAAAACCCACTACTTTTTTCACACTCTACTTGAATAGCTGCTTCCCTCAGGCTTTTCCTGGCTCCCCACCAGTGGGAGTGGGTACCAGTGTGTCACCCCAGGCTTTGAGACCCCTAAGGTTTTAAAACAAGGGGGTATCTCTGGCTTTGCTTCAGTTCACTGCTGAGACACATCTCCACCTGCTCAGTGACCCAAAAATCATCACATCTTACTCAACAGAGCCAAAGAGGAGCCCAGGGAACACACTTCTACCACTGCCACTTAATTTATGCACAGCAATCAGATCAGTAAATGAAGATATGCCAAGCCCTGTCACTGTGGCAGGCCACGGGTATTTCTCCACGCCTGCCTCTGGATGTCTGGCACTTTGTTTACATGATCACCAGGATGAAAAACTCAAATTATTTGCCTTGGCATCAAGAGCAGCCTTTATTTGAGCAGCCTGCAGTGGCAGCTCCCAATGAATTTTAATCAGCCCTTGACAATGTGTGTGTGGTTTGTTGCTGTCAGTGGCAGTGTGTGGAAGGACAGGGTGACAGATGCTTCTTGTAGGACACAAAAAGATTCATAACCTGTTTCCTCTGCATCCTCTGGGGCTCAGCTGCCTCCCAAGGTGGTTTTTAACAGCAAGGAGCTGGGTCCCCATCAGCCCCAACCTGAGCCTTCCTCACTCCCCAGCTTGTCCTCACTGCTTGGAAGTGGTGGAGTCACCATTCCTGGAGGGATTTTAGAGTCTCATGGACACAGCACTTAGGGATATGGCTTAGTTAAGGTTTTGCCAGTGTTTGGTTAATCACTGGACTCAATGATCTTGAAGATCTTTTTCCTACCAAGGTAATTCTGTGACTCCCTGAGAGGTTTAAAGGGAAGGGAAGGGGCTGTGGTCACTGCCTGCTTCTCCTCCAGCCTTCTGGGAGCTTCCTCTCCAGTGCTGCTTTGTGTTGTCCACAACAAGCAGCTGGTTCTGAGTTCCCTGCTTCACAGCTCAAGCATCCAAGCCACCAGATGGGTGTCACTGGAGCTCGTCAGCATCTGGGTTGGGTTTCCAGCTGCTCTGGGCTTCCCTGGGGATTTGCTGCAGCCTTGGGAAGATGCTTTGCTCCATCCCCACCCTTGTGGGAGGACACAGAGAGCCACTTGTCACTGGGGCTGTGTCACCCAATAGTTACCCAGGAGAAGAAAAAGAGAGTGGGTTCACACAACAGGGGGAGAAACAGACGTGTCCAGGGATGGACAATGTGACAGAGACTCAGCTGGGGTGCTCAGGGGGGGTCTGTCTGTCTGTTCAGTCCGGAAAGCTCCTCCAGAGGCTCCTCCAGCATCTGGGACCAGATTTGTGCCAGCACTGACTGAGGTGAAGAGGCCCTGAGAGATCTTCTCGTGGGAGATTGGATTGTTCATCCCATCTGGTTGGCTCCAGAGGAGGCCCTGGAGCTGCTGGGAGGGCTGGAGCAGCTCTGCTCTGGAGCCAGGCTGAGAGAGTTGGGGGTGTTGAGGCTGGAGAAGAGAAGGCTGCAATGGGGAGACCTTAGAGCACCTTCCAGTGCCTGAAGGGGCTCCAGGAAAGCTGGGGAGGGACTGGGGACAAGGGCAGGGAGGGATGGGATGAGGGGGAAGGGTTTCCAGATGCAAGAGAGATGAGATGTGAGGGAGAAATAGTTTGGTGTGAGTGAGGGGATCTATATAAAAAAAGGGAACAGATTTCTCAGCAGGATCTGTTGTGACAGGACAAGGGGCCAGGTGCAGAAGGAAGGAATATTTAACCATGATGCTGGGGAGACCCTGGCCCAGGCTGCCCAGAGAGGTGGTGGATGCCCCATCCCTGGAAACATTCCAGGCCAGGCTGGATGGGGCTCTGAGCAACCTGACCCACTTGGAGATGTCCCTGCTCACTGCAGAGGGGTTGGACAAGATGGCTTTTGGGGGTCCCTTCCCACCCAAACCATTCTGTGGTTCTTTTCTACATGCAGAGAGGACAGAATTCATCAAATGGCCAGATGAGGCAGCAGGAGGACTTGATTTCAAACAGAAAAGCATCAAAAGCTCCTGAGACTTTATTTTCACCACCTACAAAGGGAAATTTCACCATGTGAATACTGCAGAGCCAGGGGACCATAACCAGCAGGTGGGGAAACAGCACACCCACAGTCTGCCCCAAGCTGGGGAGCTTCTAAAAACCAAAAGCTTTTACAAATCATTTATTAACTGAAGGAAAGTGCTGTCTTAGCCTCACTCTTTGTACCCATGAGGGCAGAGCAAGCAAAGCCCCTGGGTGGAGGGGGGCAGCACACAGGGACCACATCCATGGTGAGAGGGGGTGATGAGGGCTGTGAGACACCAAATTTTCCTGATCTGAAGGTAGGAGCCCTGCAGGAGGGGAGCCAGGAGGCTCTGCAGGAGCAGCTGAGAAGAGCTTTGCACACTCTGCTATTTTAGCAGAGCTTTAGTCACACCAACAACGTATTCCTGGATATTTTTATCAGCTGCATTTTGGGAGTGCACCTTCAGCTATCCCACTGACTTACACAACACCCAGGCACAGCCTGCCCAGACAGACCTCACCCACCCACCCACCCCCTGCCAGCCTCTCTCTGTCCCCTTGGCTGTCTCTCTGTGTCCCCTGCCTGTCCCGTGCTCTGCACTGCCAGTGTCACACACCATGTGGGGAGCTCAGCAAGAGTTAAGGGGGAAAGCAAGAATACTGCATGCTGCCAGTGCCTGAAGGGGCTCCAGGAAAGCTGGGGAGGGACTTTGGAGAAGTCCCTGGATGGACTGAATGGAGAGGGTGAAGGGGAAGGGTTTCCAGCTGGGAGAGGGGAGATGGGGATGAGATGGGAGGGAGAAGTAGTTTGGTGTGAGTGGTTTAATGGTTTGAATAGTTTGAGTTTATCTGAAGGGGCTACAAGAAAGCTGAGGGAGGGCTTTGGACACGGGGGGGTAGGGAGAGAAGGGAAATGGGTTAAAACTTGGAGAGAGAGGGGAGATTGAGGTTGGAGATGAGGAGGAAATTCCTTTATTTGAGGGTGCTGAGCCCCTGTGCCAGGTTTCCCAGAGAAGCTGTGGCTGCCCCATCCCTGGCAGTGTCTCAGCCCAGGTTGGATGGGGCTTGGAGCAACCTGGGCTGGTGGGAGGTGTCCCTGACCATGGCAGGGGGTGGCAATGGAGGAGCTTTAAGGTCCCTTCCAACCCAAACCAGTCTGGGATTCTGTGATTCTATGAAAGAAGCACCTTCTGGTGCTCAAAACCTCTGGAAGTTTCCAAGGGGAAATGTCCCCCTGCAATGACCACTTTGGAGGGGATCTTGGCAGCTGGGGGTCCCCATCTCACCCTCCTCCTGTTATGCACACAGAACAGGGGGAGCTTCCATGTCAACCTCACTTCCCAAGAGGATCCCTTCACTGATAAAATCCTCAGGCAGATTGAGCAGGCTCTGAAGTGCCACCCATGAGCTCTGCCTGGGTTTGAGTTTCCCTGCCATGTAGGAATTCAAACCAGCACCACAGGAGTCTCTCCCATACATCTTTATCTGTGAGTTAAAGCTTCCTACAGCTGCTTGAAGTTTTCCCATGAAAAGTAACTTCTCCTATAAATATAATGACTCAGTGAGGCTTGGGAAGAGTTTTCTTACTTCCAGAATCATCTTCTCCCTAAAAGGCAAATTTCTTATTTATTCCTTACTTTGATAAAGGTTTTTCTTTTGCATGTATTACTTCCTGCTGCTGCTCTGTGAGTCAGGGCACCTCACACAGACACTGTTAGGCTGTGTCATGCTACAGCTGGTTATTTATGTCAGGGTGCATAATTAAAGCCATTAATTGGGAATTAATGGATTGTATGCAATGCTCCAGCAGCTTTCTTGTGTCACAGAACCACAGTCACAATGAGCACCAGGACAGGAGGTCCTCACCAGGACTACTCAGGACTAAAGAACCACCCTAAAAATTGCATTTTAAGGCTCTACTTCGAAAAGCACCCCACTCCTGGAGGTGCTGGAGGCCAGGTTGGATGGGGCTTGGAAAGAATTGTCTAGTGGGGAATGCTCCTGCAGCCAAATGTCCCCCAACAGGGCTGGATTGGGTACCTCTATCAGGCAGCTGTGGCTTAAGTGGCAGTGTGGGGACATCTGCCATAAATAACTCATTCCTTCCCCTACTCTCTCCACCAATATTTTCTTCCCAGCCAGAATAATGCACATTTTCCCCTGTTGATGTTCCTGACACTTCTGGTGAGACTCAGGTGCTCTGAGATGTTCCTCATGCAGGAAGGTGAGACCCAGAGTGTGGCTTGGGGACATCTCTGCCACCCACCCCCCCTCCCTGGAGGTGACAACAAGGGCTGTAAAGCCAGCCTGGCATTGCCTCTGAGACTGTGGCACTGATCCCTGTCCAGCCTGGGATCCATCAGTTCCACTCAGAGATGTTCAGGTCTGGGCCCCTCACTACAAGAAGGACATTGAGTTGCTGGAGGATGGCTCCAGGGTCTGGAGAACAAGTCCTGTGAGGAGAGGCTGAGGGAGCTGGGGGGGTTTAGTTTGGAGAAGAGAAGGCTGAGGGAGCTGGGGGGGGGTTAGGTTGGAGGAGACTTGAGGGGAGACCTCATGCTCTGCAGTTCCCTGAATCCTGTAGGGAGGTGGGTGTTGGCCTCTTCTCCCAAGTAACTCATGACAGGATTAGAGGAAAAGGCTTGAAGGAGCACCAGGGGAGGTTTAGATCCTTCCTTCTTACCAGGAAGAATTTCTTTGCTGAAAGAGTGGTCAGGCAGAGGACTGGGCTGTGCTTGATGGGAACGGGACCCAGGGAGGTGGTGGAGTCACCATCCCTGGAGGCATCCAAACCCCTGCAGATGAGGCACTGCAGGACATGGTTCAGTTGGCATGGTGGGGTTTTTTTCTTGAGTTGATGGTTGGACTGCATGATCTTACAGGTCTTTCCCAACCGTGACACCTGTGATGCTGGCAGACCTTTCAATCCCCTCTCAGAATCCACAGCCAAGATTCCCCACCCTGCCCAGCACCCCACACTGGTGGGCAGGTTGGGTGAAGCACCTGCTGAACACCTATAAATCAGGGAGCTTGGGGACCCTGTTTCCCAGAGCAATCAGCAGTGCTCCAGAGACTGCTTTGCTCTGCTTGAATGGTGCTAAATTCTCCTGAGCTCCAGAGCAGAGAAAACACTGGAGATCTCAGGCACTGGGATCCTATTCTCCGGCTGCCTTCGCCTCGGGAAGTTTGTCTGCCCACCTCCTACTCCTGCTCCCTCGAATCTCCGCCTCCACAGGCACGGATGGAGCTGCAGCATCCCCCAAAGAGGATTCTGTGAGAAAGGGAGCTGGGAAAGACACTGCTGCTGCCTCCAGCTGCCAAAGTAACCGTGTCCTGTGCTGCATCACCAGAAGCAGAACCAGTGGGTCAAGGGAGGGGATTCTCCCCCTCTGCTCTGCTCCTGTCAGACCCCCCTGGAGCTCTGTGTCCAGTTCTGGAGTCCCCAGCATCAGAAGGACACAGAGCTCCTGGAAGGTGTCCAGAGCAGAGCCACTGAAATGCTGGGAGTGCTGGAGCAGCTCCCTGGGAAGCCAGGCTGAGGGATTGGGGTTGTTCAGCCTGGAGAAGAGGAGGCTCCCAGGGGAGCTCAGAGCAACCTTCCAATATCTGAAGGGGCTACAAGAAAGCTGGGGGAGGGCTTTGGACACGGGGGGGTAGGGAGAGGAGAAGGGAAATGGGTTAAAACTTGGAGAGAAAGGGGAGATTGAGGTTGGACATGAGGAGGAAAATCCTTAATTTGAGGGTGCTGAGCCCCTGTGCCAGGTTTCCCAGAGAAGCTGTGGCTGCCCCATCCCTGGCAGTGTCTCAGCCCAGGTTGGATGGGGCTTGGAGCAACCTGGGCTGGTGGGAGGTGTCCCTGACCATGGCAGGGGGGTGGCAATGGAGCAGCTTTAAGGTCCCTCCCAACCCAAACCATTCCATGATTCTATGATCCCTCCTGGGTCTCATCCTGCAAAGCTGGTGGAAAGGGTTTGTGCTGAGCCTTGCAGTATGGTGGGACACTTCACACCTTCCTGTGCTTCCCACTGGCACTTTCTGCTCCATCCCATTCCTTCCCCAGCCCTCACCACATCCCACCCATGCCCACAACCTCTGCGGGGTCTTCAAGAAAACATCTCAAATCCCCCCCAAGTCCCTGAGCCACCAGAGGAGGCTGCTTGGAGAAGGATCACCCTGAGCACTGCTGGAGAAGCTCCCAGCCCAGAGCCCAGCACCAGGGGCCAGTTTTGTGTTCTTAAATACTGCACCTTTCATTCCAGAGCTCCATGGAAGCTGCTCCCTCCTCCAGCCTCAGCCTCAGCTCCTGGGTTATGGTGTCCTGTTGCAGAGGAGATCATTTGATCTTCAGATTCCTCAGCAAAGTCACAGCCTGCAATTTCCTTCCAGATGTGTGAAGTCCCTGCAGAATTTTCAATTCCCTTCTCTTTTGTGGCTGATGAATAGAGAAGGGTGTTTTCCATCAAAGAAGGTTTATTAAAATGCAAATAAACTTCAGACTGAAGGCCCATTTGATCACTGAGAATCAAGTACATCAATGGAGAGCAGATAATTTGGGCTCAAGAAAAACTGAAGAGCAGAATTTTTTGGGTGGGGAGAACCAACATCATTCCTCAGCACAAACCCTGCCCACCTCCTCACACTGAAAAACCTTTACTGGGGGTTTATGGCATTGCCAGAGCTGACATCTCCCAGGCCAGGTCTCTTCTCTGTCTCTTTGGGAAGGCTCAGGCAGACCAGGTCAGCCCTTTCTGAAGAAGAAATAAAAGTTAAATGTTAAATAAAACACCAAGTTAATGAGAATTCAGCAGTAAAAAGGGTTGGTGAAGGTAAAATGTTGCCAAGTTCACCAGGACCTTTTCCTGAGTGTCCCAGGAGCCCAATCCCTGCCTGTGGACTCTGGAGAGGGTTCTGGAGAGGGTTCTGGATTGCTTCTCATCCTGCCTGAGCACAGCTGGAACACAGCTGCCCTGATGGGCTGAGTGGGGAACTCTGAAGCCCACCAGGGAGGCTCCAAAATCCCCCATGACTTCACACCAAGTTTGGCTACAAACCATTTCCACGGACTGCAGGGGAAGCTGGACAAGTCCATGGAAAAGGATTTTCTGGAGACTTTAAAGCTGTAGCAGAGCTGGGAGCAGTCTGCAGATCCACAGCTTTCCTGCTCTGGCTGTCTCTGAGCAAGGCCACACCACACCAGGGACCACCAGCAGCATTAGGGGAGCAGCACCCATCTCCCACCCCCTCAGGAGGGTGCAACAGAAAGCTGGAGGCAGGATTTCCATCCCTGAAACCTGGGATGGAAACCTTGGGCTTCCCCAAGGGAAGGTTTGGACTCAAGAGGGAGCTGAGAGTGGAATCGGGGAAAAGGAGGGAGCTGGGTTTGGGGGAGCCCTGGGGTGATGGCCATGGGTGCTGAGGCTGCCCAGAGAGAGACAACACATGGGGCAGGATCAGACCCAATAGCCCAGCTCTGGTTTCCCACTCACCAGACACTGTCCCAGTTCCTGCCACCCCTCTGGGCACCACGGGGGCAGAAGGGAGCACAGAGGGACCCAAAACAGACCCCTCAAAGCCTTCCAGGTCCTTGCAGAGGGAGGTGGGGAAGCTCTGCTCTTTGCTATGGGTCCAGCTGCCTGCAGGGGACATCCCCAGCTATGGCAGTGCCCAGGGAGCTGTGTCACTTCACTTGTGGATTGATGCCTCTCTGGCCATCCCTCTGCAGCTGGGAAGGCCAAAGCTATGACCAGAATCTCCCCAGGTTGCCATGGCAGCAAGGAAAAAAAAATAAGTAAGGAGAGGGGAAAAAAAGGAACAGGTGTGAGAGAAGGGATCTCCAAAAATAAATAAAAAGTCAAAAGGGTCTCAGTGCCAACACAGAACTGCTGGGAACTCTCAGGTCCCATGGGTTGCTCTGGGTTCCCCACTGCCCACCCAGCTCTCACCATTTCTGAGCACATCTTCTTCCAGGCATGAGGCTGAGTGCCTGGGTGCTGGATGCCCTAAATGGACAGGGGATGTGTGGGTCATTGGCAGAAACATCCCAAAAGGAAGATTTGGGGACTTTTTTGAACTGAGCCTTGATGAGTAGCAGGATGGTGTGTAGGAAGCACAGTGCTGAGCCCCTGGACCCACATTAGTCTCCAGGATGTTGCCCCAGATTCTGCTCATCCCCCCTGAGCCCAGCTGCCACCCAGAGGGGACACTGGCTTCTCTCCATGCCCTCCCACCCTCTTCCCCATTTATTGAGACCAAAAGTGGGGCTTTGCCAGCCAGAGGGGAGATTTCATGAGGAGTGGGCTTGTCAGGGCTGGCAACATTCCTGGTTTGCTTCCCTCCCATCTCCTCAGCACTTCCACCACCTCCTTGATCCATCTTTGGGATGTCACTGCATGGCCACGGGCTCGTGGGGACACCCACACCACGGTGTTCATGGCAGGTGGAGAGGGGGACTTGCTAAGGAGCTGGAAGCAGTAATTCCTCTGTGGAAGGTGAGCATGGGAACCATGGCACTGTCAGGGTTTAACACTGCCCAGCAATGAAACCCAGTGCCAGATGCTCCCTGTTCATCCCCCTCTCTGATAAAGGAAGGAGAGAGAATAAGGGAGAGAGACTGATGGGTTGGGAACTAAACTACACAGCTTGAATGGAACAGGAATGAAAAGTAGGAAAAATGACTAAATCTATACAATATACAGGAAAATTGATCCCAGGTTCCTCCCCCTCTCCCCCAATAACTCTCCCATCCCCACTGAGGCTGCAGGGCAGCCCTGGGAAAGTCCAGGCTGGAATCCTGGGCTCAGGAGCAGTTGGGAGCTGGAGGCAGGAACACACAGATTCAGGCTGGGATGGATCAGGAGCACAGGCAGAGGAAGGGATGGAATCCTCCCAGGATGCTGAAGCAAAGAGGGAGAGGGGAAGAAGGGGAAGCAGGAAGGGGTTTGACCCTGGGGATCCCTCCAGTTTATGCTGAGGATGAGGTGTATGGGATGGAATCCTCTGTTGGGTCAGTTTTGGTCATTTCTCTTGTCTGTTCCTCCCCAAAGGAGGTTCCAGGTGTGACCTCTTGACTCCTTTTCTCCTTCCAGAGGGCAAAATGTTCCTCAGAGCTGAGCAGTGCCCTTGGTTCTGCACCCCAGGCTCTGGCTGTACCTGTAAATATTGAGTGGGATCAGTCCCAGCAGCAGCCACTGCCTGAGAAACTTGCTGTTCATTTCAGCAGTGCAGCTGCCTGCAAGAAACTCAGCTGAAAGCAGAAGTACAAGGCAGAAAATCCCCTTTATCCTGGCCCAAAGCAGGACAGCCACACATTCCAGCCAGGCCTGGAGCTCAGCCACTGTCACTGAGCATGGCTGAGGATGCCATGACCTCTGCCAGGCTCTGGCTATCACCATGGCTTCAGGGCAGCTCAGATTCTGTGTACCAGGGTTTGGCACCTGGTTGGCAGAACGTGAGATCTGAGGCCAAGTGGCTCCAAAGAGACTGTGCTGTCACCTGCCCAGGGCTGTCCTTCACCCTTCTGGGGAGAAGTCACCTCCCATGTTGGGTGTCCTGGAAGGGAAGATGCAGGAGCATCAGCAGCCCCCATGGTGAGGGTTGGGGGTGCCTATGCTGCCCTCAGCCTCTTGTGCTGAGCAGGGAAAGCTCCTGTGGCCATGGGCTTCAGCTGGAGGGCAGTGAGAGCAGCAGACAACCTCAGCTCATGGGTCTCAAGCCCATCTCTCTCATCCCACCTCACATCAGATGTCCCCCATGAAGACAACCACACCCCAGTAGATCTCCCTTTCCAAACCCCTGCTTTATTTCTGCTGTCTCCTTCAGGAAGAGAGGAATGGAACCCTCAGACAGAAGCACCAACCAGGGGTCCCTTTTCCTGGGGGCTACAACCTGCTGAGATTCCTGCACAGCTGGGAGCAAGCAGCCCAAACACACCCTGTCCACCAAAGGGCTCCTCCAAGGGCTGTCCAAGTCACCTGCACACAGGGAGTTTTCCCAAAAGCTTCCACTTTTCCCCTCCTCGAGGTTGATTTCGTGGTTGTTGAGAGCAGAAGGACAATGGCACCAACCCAGTGAGCCCAACATCACCCCCACCCTCCACCCTGAGCAGCTCATTGCCACCTGAAGGACAGAAACACCAAAGAGCCCGGGGATGGAGGCTGAAGTTATGCAAGAAGTGGGAGCTGGAGACAATTTTCCCCCTGTAATTACTGCAACGTTAAAACATCCTTACATAAGGGCTGCAGATCCCAGGTCAGACACTCCACACGTCACAGCAGCATGGGGTGTTCTGACATTGATGGGAATACTTCTTATTTTTAGTTAGTTTGGTTACCATGGCAGCCAGAAGAAATCTGCACCAGGCTCAGCTACACGGTAGATTTCGGCCTCCCACTTCCTACAGCCAAAAAAAAACCCAAAAAAAGAACCAAAAAAGAAAAAACTTTTCAATCCATTTCCTCCTTCCCCAGCCCCCAAGATTCTCAGCCCTAAAGCTGTGAGGAGTGGCCCAAAAATTGTCCATAAAGTTGGTCCCTAATGGGGAAACTCTTCCTGACGGCCTCTCTGGTGCCTGGGTGAATGCAAGCACTCATTAGCACATCAAATTTTATTTATTTTGAGGCCTTAATGAAGGAACTTGTGCTGCAGAGGTGAGTAGGGGTTGAGTGGGTTTGGATAGTGATGAATGAGCCCTGTTCGTGCCCCAAGGGAGCAGGAGCTGCCCTGAAAACAAGAACCCCTTGCAAACACCTTGGGTCTCATTCCTCTGCACCACGGGAGCTGTGGGCAGAGCTGCTGGAGTTGGCCAGCAGGGATGTCACCCTGGTGGCCCATGAATGGGGTGGCTTTTACAGAAAAAGCTTTCTTTACAAAGAAAATCCCCTCATTGCCCTCCTGAGCCTCCCAGCACTACAAGACATGATGGAGGAGAAGCTGTGAGAAGCAAGTGCTATAGGCACTGGGTTGCTCCCACACTCCCTCTGGGATGAAACACCTCCAGGAGCTGCAAGCTGAGCAGGGGCTGCCTCCCAGCAATCACCCCTTAACTCCTGGAAAGCCTCTGGAGCTGGAAAACTGCAGAGGCAAAGGAAGAAGCAGAGTTAGGGCCAGTATGTTGAACCCCTTCTTCTGGAACATCACCTCCCAGCCTGGTGATGCAGAGAGGGGTAAAGCACTCCAAGGAGGGATGGGACAGACTTGGCCCTACCACTGGTGTCACCAGAGATGGGTTTGGGGTGTTGCTGAGGGTGACCTCCCTGGTGAGAAGCAAGGATGAAACTTACTGGGAGGCTGGTCTGGTGAATGAGTGCATTGGATTTCTGCTGGGGGAGAAAATGATCCCATCAGTCTTCCAGGTATTTCCCAAGGAGATTGTGAGAATTCATTGCAGACATCCCAGAATTTATCATTACTTGACAGCTCAGGAAATCCAGGGTTGCCCTGAGGCTCCTCTGCCTCAGCCAGCACAGCCTGAGAGTTGGGAGTGTTGAGGCTGGAGAAGAGAAGGCTGCAATGGGGAGACCTTAGAGCACCTTCCAGTGCCTGAAGGGGCTCCAGGAAAGCTGGGGAGGGACTGGGGACAAGGGCAGGGAGGGATGGGATGAGGGGGAATGGTTCTCATTGAGATGAGATGTGAGGAAGAACTAGTTTGTTGTGAGGGTGCTGAGCCCCTGTGCCAGGTTTCCCAGAGAAGCTGTGGCTGCCCCATCCCTGGCAGTGTCTCAGCCCAGGTTGGATGGGGCTTGGAGCAACCTGGGCTGCTGGGAGGTGTCCCTGACCATGGCAGGGGGTGGCACTGGAGGAGCTTTAAGGTCCCTCCCAATACAAACCAGTCTGGGATTCTATGATTCTGTGATGCACACTGAGCTTTGATCCACACATTCCAATCACCTACCAGACCCCCCCCAACAGACCTGGGGATCAGAACCTTGGGGATGAGAGAGAAAGGTTTTTGCATTCTGACTGACCCAAGCTGAGGGTCTGGAGGCACAGAAACCTCCCCAGCACCCAGCCAGGCCCTTGGGGAGATGCAAATTGCTGGTGGAGACAAGCAGCCCACACTGGCTGCCCCCCTGACTCTTCTGGAGGTGCTTCGCTGCCTTGGAGAGGAGCAGTTTCATTTCATTTCATTTCATTTTATTTCATCCTTCCCCAGATGCTGCTTTGGCTTGGGACCAAACAGGCTCCCAGGGCTGCTCAGCCTGTCTGGTTGTGCACATCCTCCCACATTTCCAGAGGCTCCATCCCCTCAGTGCCCCTGGACTTTTGAGGCAGCAGCAGAGCTGAGTCCTGCTGCTTTCCAAGCCTGCTGTGGGCAGGCAGTGCCAAGCAGCTCGGTGGTGCCATGGTCTTGGCCACGTGCTGACACATTGGTGCTCTCTGCTCTCTGTCTGCTCAGGAACAGCGTGGCCAGCAGGTCCAGGGAAGGGATTCTGCCCCTGTGCTCAGCCCTGGGGAGGCCACAGCTTGAGTCCTGTGTCCAGTTCTGGGCCCCTCAGCTCAGGAAGGAGATTGAGGTGCTGGAGCAGGTCCAGAGAAGAGCAAGGAGGCTGTGAAGGGATCCAGCACAAGTCCTGTGAGGAAGGGCTGAGAGAGCTGGGGGTGTTGAGGCTGGAGAAGAGGAGGCTCAGGGGAGACCTCATCACTCTCTCCAACTCCCTGAAAGGAGGTTGGAGCCAGGGGGGGGTTGGGCTCTTTTCCCAGGCAACTCTCAGCAAGACAAGAGGGCAGGGTCTCAAGTTGTGCCAGGGGAGGTTTAGGTTGGAGATGAGAAAGAATTTCTTTCTGGAGAGGGTGATCAGGCATTGGAATGGGCTGCCCAGGGAAGTAGTGGATTCTCCGTGTCTGGAGATATTTCCAAAGAGCCTGGATGTGGCACTGAGTGCCATGGGCTGGGAACTGCAGTGGGAGTGGATCAAGGGTTGGACTTGATGATCTCTGAGGTCCCTTCCAACCCAGCCAATTCTAGGATTCTGGGATTCTATGATTGCTTTCCTTGCAGCTCCTGGCTGGGTGCGTGGCCACAGGCTCCTCCTTCCCTCAGCATCTCCCTTGTGATCCCCCCCAAATCCCTTGGGACCTTGGAACCAGATGATCTTTAATGTCCCATCCAACCCAAAGCATCCTGTCCCCACTGGCTTAGCTATGGTGACATCTACATCACCTCCCCAAGTGTACCCAAGAGCTGCTTTCTTCTGGGCTGCACCAAAGGACACAAAAGAGACTGGAAGTGATGTATAAGTGGAACATCCCCCAAACCAGCATCTTGGGGACATCTCCCCTGCCTGCAGTTTCTCCACCTTTCTCCTGGAGTTGGCTGTGGCTCAGCTGAACCACTCAATGTGCCCCAGCTGGGCACAGGGCAGTGGAGAAAGGAGGAAGAGAAGAGAGCCAGGCTGTGGGAGGAAGGGGAGATTTCTCTAGTGGGATGAGTTGAATGTTGCTGTTCTCCAAAATGAGTCACAGGTCAGAGAAGTGGAACATTAATCTCAGGGGAGATGAGTAAGTGGGCAACAGGCAAAGGCAGTGGTCAAAGGAGCATCACAATTTATGTTTGCAGCTTAGATCTTCCCATGTATTAGCAATGGCTCCTTGATTAAAATCAGGAATCTTCCACCAGCTTCCCAAAGTTAAAAAAAAAAAAAAAAAAAAAAAGCTAAAAATAAATTATGTCACCTCTGAAAGCATTCAGCTAATATAGATGTGCAGATTTTTCAGTGCATCCCACTCTGAGGCACCACTGAAACATTTAAGCTCCTCTCTCCCAGTGCTCCTGCAGCAGTCAGCAAACATCCCCAGGTCCTGGCGTTTCGCCAGGCTGGGAGTTCACTTGATGGAACAATTCTGCATTCTTATTTCCAGAAGAGGTTTTCAGGAGGTGACAGAGAAGCAGTGCCACCCCCAGGGCTCAGCAACCTCCCAATGCCCATGGAAAGAACTCTGAGAGGAGCAGCAGTTCTGCAGCAGTTTGGGATTTCATCCCTGAATCATAGAATCATAGAACTGGCTGGGTTGGAAGGGACCTCAGAGATCATCAAGTCCAACCCTTGATCCACTCCCACTGCAGTTCCCAGCCCATGGCACTGAGTGCCACATCCAGTCTCTTTTGAAAGATCTCCAGACACGGAGAATACACTACTTCCCTGGGCAGCCCATTCCAATGCCTGATCACCCTCTCTGAACTGTGCTATCATTTCAGTGCTGGTTTTCCATAAGGAAAGTGCATCCTCAGCAGTGGCAATTAAAGTCTGTTAATGAAAAAGATGTTAAAATGTAAATGTAAGCCCTGCAATCTTGAGAAGAGTTGCAGTGCTCATGTTCTCACTGGTGTTCCTCAGGACCCATCCTCCCTGCTGGAGAGATTAAAGATCCCAGAGCAAACCCCCAGCACCTCCACAGGTTCCTCAGAGTGGTTTAAGAAATCAGGACCCAGGGAATATTTAACACCCCCTCTGGGTGGGGGGCAGTGAATAATCTTCTCTGGAAGGGAGGAGACCTTGGTCAGCAGGCAAAGCAGCCCTGAGTGCCCTGGTTGGGGTAGCAAGGGGGAGAAGGAAGCTGTGAGATGGTGATTCAAGTGGCTCCTGACTCAGAACCTGCCAAGGTCAGTGGAAACTTTCTTCCTGGTGCCAGTTCAGCCCCTTGGTAAAAATTGGTACCTGTCCTGTCACCCAGGGAGTGCTGCCTGACTGGAACAGCCCTGACAGCTCTGAGGTAGAGAGGATTTCAACATCACCACTTGCCTGTCTGCTGTACAAGAGGGAAAAGCTCTGACTCGGAAGGTTTTGCTTTTGGGAAGTTCTCCTCTTGCTTCTGAAATCCACTTACCCCCAGGAAATCTCATCACTACCCCAGGAAACTGCTGTACACTGCCAGAAGTGAGGCAACAGCTGGGAGCAGGCCCTGAAGGATGAAAATTTGGGATATTATTAAGATAAATATCTGAGGGGTGGGGGGCAAGAGGAAGGGGCCAATCTCTGTTCAGTGGTGCCCAGGAGTAGGACAAGGAATAATGGGGTGAAGGGAGAAGAGAGGAAGTTCCAGCTGAAGCTGAGGAGAAACTTCTCTGCTGGGAGGGTGAGGGAGCCCTGGCCCAGGCTGCCCAGAGAGGTTGTGGAGTCTCCTTCTCTGGAGCCTTTCCAACCCCCCCTGGATGTGTTCTGTGTGTCCTGCCCTGGGGGATCCTGCTGTGGATCCATCCTTGGACTGGATCAGCTCCAGAGCTCCCTCCCAACCCCTGATGCTCTATGAAGAGCAACCTGTCCCAGGCAAGGGGAGACTCCTGAGAACATCAGAACATCCCAAATGGGAAGGTCTGGCTACAGGCACAAAATATTTCCCAGATCCTGGGTGTTCAGACAAGTTGGCAACAGTGAGATGAAAGTTCAGTGCCCCCTGGGTTCAGTGGAAGTTGATCATTCACAGGAATTTGGCCCTTTCCCTCCTGTCCTGGTTTCACCTGGGACAGAGCTAAGGAGTTGGAATAGCAGCTGTGCTTGGGATTTAGTGTGGGATTTGGTATGGGAAGAACACTGATCACCTACTGGTGTTTTTAGGAGTTGGGAAGGAATCAAGGACTTGTCACCTTCCCATGTTTTGCTCAGATGCAGGCACTGAGAGGGAGCACAGGCAGAGGAATGGGTCCCAGTTGGCCAGTGGGATATTCCATACCATGCAAGGAATAAGGGTTGGCTGGGAAGCTCTTCCAGGATTGCAGTTTTGGGATTTCTGTCCTCCTGGGTCACAAGCCAGAGACAGGCTGGGCATTGCTCAGTGAGCAGCTGCACTGCACATCACTTGGGTTTATGTTCTATTATTATTATTATTACCATTATTCTATTTAAATCATTAAACTCTTTTTATCCCAACCCAGGAGCCTCTTTACTCTCACCTTTCTGATTCTCTCCCCCATTCCCTGGGGCTGAGGAAGTGAGTAGCTGTGTGGTGTTTAGCTGCCTGCTGGGCTAAAACCAGGACACCTTGGCAAGAAGAAACAAACTGGAGGCAGCTTCAACTTCCTGAGCTTCTCCAGTGCACCCAAAATGGTGCTGGGAGCAAGGGAAATAACCAGTAAATAGCTCTGAAAGAAGCAGCTCCAGTTCCTGCTGGAGTTTTAGAGCTGGGCTGCTGTAAAACTGAACATGAGCCAGCAGTGTGCCCAGGTGGCCAAGAAGGCCAATGGCATCCTGGCCTGGATCAGGAACAGCATGGCCAGCAGGTCCAGGGAAGGGATTCTGCCCCTGTGCTCAGCCCTGGGGAGGCCACAGCTTGAGTCCTGTGTCCAGTTCTGGGCCCCTCAGCTCAGGAAGGAGATTGAGGTGCTGGAGCAGGTCCAGAGAAGAGCAAGGAGGCTGTGAAGGGATCCAGCAGAATTGCTGTGAGGAAGGGCTGAGGGAGCTGGGGGTGTTGAGGCTGGAGAAGAGGAGGCTCAGGGAGACCTCATCACTCTCTCCAACTCCCTGAAAGGAGGTTGGAGCCAGGGGGGGGTTGGGCTCTTTTCCCAGGCAACTCTCAGCAAGACAAGAGGGCAGGGTCTCAAGTTGTGCCAGGGGAGGTTTAGGTTGGAGATTAGAAAGAATTTCTTTCTGGAGAGGGTGATCAGCCATTGGAATGGGCTGCCCAGGGAAGTAGTGGATTCTCCGTGTCTGGAGCTATTTCCAAAGAGCCTGGATGTGGCACTGAGTGCCATGGGCTGGGAACTGCAGTGGGAGTGGATCAAGGGTTGGACTTGATGATCTCTGAGGTCCCTTCCAACCCAGCCAATGCTATGATTGTATGAAAACTTTTCTGTGCACCAACTTGGCACCAAAGTGACCTCAACAAATGTGCTAACAGTGTAAAGCCAGGAGGTGTCCCCAGTGCAAAGGAGGAGCAGGATGTGCTACAAACTCTGAATGACCCGTGGGGAGTGGAATGACAGCAGGGATATGGATTTCAAGGTCACGCATGCATGCAGAGGGTAATAAACAAGGATTTCTGCTGTCAGCCAGGAGCTCATCTGCTCAAAATGACAGAGGAGAAGGAGGATCGGGGTGTGCTGGGTGATTGTGGGATGAATTACGAGCTGCCAAGGTCTGAAAGTCATAAAAGGGAACTGTAAGCCCAGGCTGCATCCACTGGTTGTTGTCAGCAGCCAGGGGAACACAGGGGAACACGAGTGTGCTGTGCACAAGAGGCCTCAGGGAGCAGGGAAGGTGCCACAAGAGAAGGACACATTTCCAGGGCCTCAAGAAGGTTTCTGTGGAAGAGCCAGAGAAATGATCACCTACCTGCTGGCAACCCACCTGCAAGGGGATCCAAGTGGTCCCCCCCTCTGCCCTGGGGATGGAGATTGGCATGGCAAGGATGGCTGTAGGCAGATTAATTAGAAGCATGGAATAATTAGGGCTGAAGAGCCCTCTGCAGGTCCCCCAGTCCATCCCCCTGCAGTACCAGGGACACCCTCACCTAGATCAGGGTGCTCAGAGCCTCCTCAAGCCTCACCTTGAATATCTCCAGGGATGAGACCTCAACCCCCTCCCTGGGCACCCTGTGCCATTGTGCCACTGCCCTCAGGGGACAGAATTTTCCAGCTTTGTGTTTGTCCCAGTGCTCCTCACTCCTGTCCCAGATGTGAATGTTACTGACTGCTCAACTCTCACCTCCCCTCTGGCCTGTAATCCTTTCACTGATGGGGATCTCAGGGTAATATTAGCAAGAGGAAAATACTTAGTTTTTAAGATGGAAGAAACCCCTCCCTAGCAGGAGTCTCTGTGCCCTCAGCATCCTGCCACCATCACTGGCTGATTTCACAAACCAAAACCCTGCAGAATTGCCATGGGGAAGGAAATACCAAGGGTTGGATGTTTTGTCTTGGTTTGCAGTGATAACTGCAGGATAACTTCAGAGCATCACACTAAATTCTTCCCCCCACCACCCAGACTTGGGCCTGGGGGCCACTGAGAGCATTGGTGGTTCTCATGCTCCCCATCCTTCTTCCTCTCTCAACTTAGTTTCCTGTGGCCTTCAAGATATCTCCTTATCCTCTTTTTCTCTCTATTTTTATCCCCCAAGGAACAACTCAGAGGCACAACACAGCTGATGAGTGCTATGAGCCAAAGGAGAGGTCTGGGATGGGGTTGGAGGGAAATGTGGGAGCAGGTCCCCTCCACCCCCTGTGTCACACATCAGTTACTGTGGTTTTCCCATCAGTCCCACAGAACCACAGTGGGGTTTTCATCTTTTTTTGGGGTGGAACACACCACACACAACCCAAACAGCATCACCCACTGCCCCATCTGACTCCTGTCAATCCCTTCAAGCCTGATCCTGATTTCTAACCTGCCTTTCCAGCAGCCCAAGCAAACACACCTGCAGGCCAGTGGGGAATGGCCAGGAGCAGGCAGCTGATGTTCATGCTAACAGTCTTTCTTCTTATTACAAATCACCAAGGGGATGCAACAGCTCTTAACACAGAGCCTCAACAACCTTAATTAATCTTCTTCTGCCTCCCCCAAAGCAGAGGATGGTTGGAACAGAGCCAGAGATGCTGCACCACTCCTGCAGTGGGAGCTGGGGACACTTGTAAAGTTGAGGCACCTGGCAAGAGGCACAGGAGTAAAGCAAGAGCCAGCTTAGAACCTGACACCTCCTTGATCCTTCCCCTTGTAATCGCTGATCACACTGACACGAGACAAATGAACATTGAAGCTGGGTCAAGTAATTATTGCAGGTTCCTAGCTGCACACTTCTCAGGGTAGTAACAAGTCTGCCAGTTGTAAATAAAGCACAGTCGGGGTGCAGGGATGCATGCCTCTTGCTGGGATGGAAGTGAAGGCAGAAGCTGCTGAGCCAAGAAGAAAACAGCTAAACGTTTATGATCAAGGGTTGCTTCCAAAGGAGGCACTGGCTGCTTTCCCCTTTGAAGAGCTTTTTTCACTTTCTGCCTATTTACATGATCAGCATATGACTGCAGCAGCAATGGCATCGTTTATCTGCCAGGGTGACAAATGGCCACTGGGAAACAAGAGGCAGAGCAAACAAGGAGTGATGGCTCCACTTTGGCAAAAGGGCAGCTAGAGGAATGAGAACTGGGGGGAAAAAATGACCAGCTCCAAAGCAGACACTAAAAAGGGAACAAATGAGGAATGCTGAGTGGAGTGGAGTGGAGTCCAGTCCAGAGGAAGCCACAGTGCCAGTGATGGATTTGAAGCCAGCAGGAGCCTGGAGAAGCAGGAAAGAAAAGTAACCCTGTGCTTAGTGCTGGTGAGGCCACAGCTTGAGTCCTGTGTCCAGTTCTGGGCCCCTCAGCTCAGGAAGGAGATTGAGGTGCTGGAGCAGGTCCAGAGAAGAGCAAGGAGGCTGTGAAGGGATCCAGCACAAGTCCTGTGAGGAAGGGCTGAGGGAGCTGGGGGTGTTGAGGCTGGAGAAGAGGAGGCTCAGGGGAGACCTCATCACTCTCTACAACTCCCTGAAAGGAGGTTGGAGCCAGGGGGGGGTTGGGCTCTTCTCCCAGGACAAGAGGCCATGGGCTTCAGCTCTGCCAGGGGAGGTTAGGTTGGAGATTAGGAAAAAATTCTTTATAGAGAGGGTGCTGAGGCATTGGGATGGGCTGCCCAGGGAGCGGGTGGATTCTCCATCCCTGGAGGTTTTTAAGAAGAGCCTGGATGTGGCACTGAGTGCCATGGGCTGGGAACCACGGGGGGAGTGGATCAAGGGTTGGACTTGAGGATCCCAGAGCTCTTTTCCAACCCAAATGATTCTATGACACAAAGCACCCCTGCTTGATACAGGGGAGCTAAACCCTTGGCTATTTCAGAAAATAACCTTGATTCCTGGGATCGCAGGATCCGTCGCATCTCCCAGCCTCGGATGCGCTCGTACAAGCAGCCAGAGGAGGGAGCACCGGCCACAATTCATTTTGTTTTGTCCAGCAGCAAGAGGAGCATCCCTGCTTCTCCTGAATGCCTCAAGATCATCATCCCCCCTACCCGGGGACTGTCACAGCCGTGTCAGGGCACTGGGGACACTTATTTACCCTGAGCAACCTCCCGGGGGCTTTCCCCAACAGGGTCCATCCAGCATCCTGGCACGGAGGCACAGAGCAGCTGGGCAAACCTGCAGCCCCAAACTGCATGCAGAGAGAGAGGGAAAAGAGAGATAAACGCAGGGACACCCCAAATAATCTTATTTTTCCCTTGGCTGAAAAGCAACCGCTGTTCCGCACTGCATGTTGCCAGGGTTAAAGACCTTAGACGACCTTCAGATTAAGCACGGTTGAGAAACCAGAGCCGGCAGACCCCGCCGGGCTCCCTTCCCGCTTTCTAATAGCAGAGAAGATGCCCACAGGGTCACTCCGGCTTCCCCCGGAGCCCCTCGCCGGTCAGGCTGCGGACCCGCGGCCACCGCAATGGAGATGCCCGAGGGAGGCCGCCATCTTGGGGGGCACCCCGGGGGCTTGGGGCAGGCTGCTTCGGGCACGGCGGGCTGCTCGCAGGCAAAACGAGAACCCGGCGGCGGTAGAGCCGCTCCTCCCGGGTGCGGAAGGGAGCCGAGAAGGGGAAGCCGAGGCGGGGGAAGCGGGGCAGCCCCCGGGGACAACCCCCGCACCCGGGCACCCGACCCGGCGGCTCCGCACACCGCAGCCCTGAGGAAAGACCCCCGTCTGCCGAGGGGGGCGGGACGATGGGCGGACAGGCAGGCTGCTCAGCCAATGGCAGGGCGCAGCCCGCCTCCCCCTCAGGCTCTCAGCCAATGGAGAGGCGCGGGGCGGAGTGGGGCGGGGCGGGCGGCGGGCGGGCGGCAGTCGGCGCCCAAGCGCGGTGCGGTGCGGGTGGCTCCTCGGGATCTGCCGCGGCCGCTGCCGGCGCCGCGCCGCCGCCCTGCTTCCCTCCCTATGGAAGAGATGGAAGAGGAGCTGAAATGCCCGGTGTGCGGCTCCTTTTACCGGGAGCCCATCATCCTCCCCTGCTCCCACAACCTCTGCCAGGCGTGCGCCCGCAACATCCTAGTGCAGACCCCGGAGTCGGAGTCGCCGCAGAGCCGCCGGGCTTCGGGTTCGGCCGTCTCCGACTATGACTACCTGGATCTGGACAAGATGAGCCTGTACAGCGAGGCGGATAGCGGCTACGGCTCCTACGGCGGCTTCGCCAGCGCTCCCACCACCCCTTGCCAGAAATCCCCCAACGGCGTCCGCGTCTTCCCCCCGACCGCTCCGCCGCCCCCCGCCACCCTGGCCCCGCCGCCGCCTCCCCGCAACGCCTGCTTGACCTGCCCGCAGTGCCACCGCAGCCTGGTGCTGGACGAGCGCGGTTTGCGGGGTTTCCCCCGCAACCGGCTGCTGGAAGGAGTCATCGACCGCTACCAGCAAGGCCGTGCGGCGGCCCTGCGCTGCCAGCTCTGCGAGAAGGCGCCCAAGGAGGCGGCCGTCATGTGCGAGCAGTGCGATGTCTTCTACTGCGATCCCTGTCGCTTGCGGTGCCACCCGCCGCGGGGTCCCTTGGCCAAGCATCGCCTGGTCCCGCCGGCCCAGGGCCGCGTCAGCCGCCGCCTCAGCCCCCGCAAGATTTCCACCTGCACCGACCACGAGCTGGAGAACCACAGCATGTACTGCGTCCAGTGCAAGAGTCCCGTCTGCTACCAGTGCCTGGAGGAGGGCAAGCACTCCAGCCATGAAGTCAAGGCGCTGGGAGCCATGTGGAAGCTTCACAAGGTGAGCCCTGGCTGAGCCCCCGCAACTGGGAGATGGCTGTGGAGGGGCTACCTGTCCAGCACAGCCCCCCTTCCCCGAGCTGGCAAAGTGGGAGCATTGCCACCCCCTCATTTCCCACACCAGGGCTGCATTTGGCACCTTTCTTTAAGAGGAGAGTTACTCCTTGTCCCAGGGATGCTGGCATTGGGCAGGTTGGGGTTGGATCTTGGTGCTCTTTAAGGTCCTTTCCAACCCTAACCACTCTATGATGCTCCCCGTGGGTCTCCAAATTGTGACCCCCAATGGGTCTCCAAGTCGTGGCCCCTGTGGGTCTGCGAATTGTGGCTTCATGGGTCTCCAAATTGTGGCCCCCGTGCCTCTCCAAATTATGGCCCTCGTGGGTCTTTGAATTGTGGCCCCCGTGGGTCTCCTAATTGTGGCTTCGTGGGTCTCCAAGTTGTGGCCCCCGTGGGTCTCCACATTGCAGCCCCCCTGAGCTGAGGCTGTGCCGTGTGTGGCTGTGGGTGCTGAGCTGGGCGTGGGTCACCTGTGGGGGGTGATGGTTTTGGGGAGGGAAGTGTGAAATCCGCTGTGGGGGAGGACAGAGATGCAATCCTGGGGTTGTTGCTGAGGAGGGGCGGCTGCCTCCTCCTGCACATCCATGCGTGGGGAGGAGGAGGAGGAGGGATGGGAATGGGCAGCGGAGCTGTTGGCTGAATGCTGATCAGCTCCTCTGGAGCCTGCTCACACCCACACGCGTCCCGGTGCTGTAGGCAGGGAGGCAGCTGTCATTTTTTTGTCATTTTTAGCTTCAGCTCAGCTCCAGCCACCCCCCTGCCTCCCTTCCTCTTCCCACCAGTGACCCCCTCGCCGAGGGAACTGGGGCAGAAGTGACTGGGACACGGGCAGACAGGGCACAAGGCGACGGATGTCACTCCTCGGATGAACATTGAGATAATTGTTTTTTCCCCCTTGGAGCAAATCAGTGCTGGCAGGAGCAGGTGGGGGGACCTGTGACGAGGAGATGGGGATGCCTGACCCCTCTCCTGTCAAAAGGGGCTCTTCTGGATCACTCCAGGAACATTCCTGCCCTGCTGTGGCAGGCTGGGTGATGCTGAACAGCTCCGTGGAGGATGCAGATCACTGGGCTGCAGCTCTGCATCCCATGTTGGGTCAGTGGGTGCCTGCAGGGACAGACAGTCACTTGTCATGCTGCTCCTTGGGAGGGGTCTGGGACAGGGGGGGTCACCACAACACCTTGCAGTGTGGGAGGAAAGGTCACAGTGGTGCCTGTTGCTGCTGGAAAGGGCTTATCCTGATCCCCTTTTGCTGAGAGGAGCAACACCTTCTCCCCAGCTTTCCTGTGCTCTTACAAAGGTGCAGCCCATGAGCTGGGGAGGTTTTGGTGCCCCACACCTTTGTCCTTACATATGGGGTGCAGCCACAGCTCCCAAGTGGTGCTGAGCATGGCCCAGTGACAGCTGACAGGAGCTGGGGGCTCTTTGCTGCTGTGTTGACACGAGCCATGGGATGCTGTGAGCACCTTGCTCCTCTTGCTGGTTATGAAACCCAGGAAGTGCTGCCTGGCCCAGTACCTCCTGGCCCAGCTTTCTGTAGAGGATCAACCTGTTTGGTTTGTGCTGACCCAGAGCAGGATCCATCTCTAGGTGTTCTTCAGCCAAGCAAGTGACACCTAATGAGTTCCTGGCCTTGTTTGTGAGGTTTGGGGTTCACCTTCCTGCCTTGATCCAGGTGCAGCCAAGGCACTTGCTAGGTACAGGCATGAGTGGACAGTCTCATATCTGAGGATGCTTCAGGTTCAGCCCTTGTGTTCTTGGTTAGGTTGTTTTTTATTTCCTTGAATGCTCAGCTTTTCTTTCAGAGAACCTTTTCCCAGGGGAGAACTTTAGCAGTGTGGTGTTTTGTTGATGCAGCCGTGGGACCGTGACCTTATTTCAAATGATGATTTTCGTGCAGTTTCTCTCAGATTGTTTTGAAATCAGAAGGTGAGGTCACACCTACCTCGAGTGAGTCTCTGTTTATTCAGGGATTTACTGCTCTTCCCTGAAGGTTTAGGGGGCAGAAAAGAATCTGTTGGGTCAAATGTGGCAGTTTGGTATAAGTGAAGCAGAGATTTCATGGCCAGAGCTCAGTTTGCTCCCTGGGATGCCGTGGAGCAAAATCAAGAGGAGATGCTGTTGCCATTTCAAGCTTTATCCTGGTTGGGGCTGGGCATTAGGAACCAAACCACCTGCAGATTCAAGCAAAAAGCAGCTGGGTGTCATTTTTGAGGGGACAAACTTCCTAAAAAAGGTGACAGTCCTTTTTCCACCCAATTTATTATTATTTTTTTTACAGCGATGAGCGGTTGTACCGGGTACCTCTGGCTCATCAGCTCTTGGGTTCTCTGCTGCAATTACAACACCCCTCAGTGCAAAATACTCTTTGGGCTACATCTGTGCTCTTCATTTCTGACCCGAGGAGACTGTGATCCTCTGTGTTGACCCCGGAGTGCCTTGATGAGCTGTTGTTCTTGAAAGCAGCATTCACGCCTCAGTACGTGATTGCCGGGCCCTGGGCAATTGCTGTTAAGTGCAGCGTGCTCCTCTTTGGAAAGGAAACCAAAGGGCTTTTTACAGACCTCTTTGGGAGCTGCCCCAATTTTTCTTTTCCTCTGACAGAGTGCTGATTGTGTGGCTCTTACAGATGAGGGTTTCAAAATAATCTGGGCTGAGGCACAATCAAACATAATTCAGGGAGCTCGGATTTCTAAGCCGGACACAGATCGTGGGAAATCCTCTCTCTTCCTATCTTCCTTTCAGGACAGCTGTTGGCAGAGGGGTAAATATTCAGAAAGAAAGAAAAAAACCCAAACCAAAACATAAAGGAAAATGGGTTTTTAATCTGAATTGTCCCAGTTTTGGAGATATATTGCAGCTGTCTGGATTTTATCCTGACGAGCTGGAGCGCTGCTTGGCATGTCAAAAGCAGGAACACAAGATGGAGCTGAATCATTTATTCTTTGCACATTTGAGTCTCTCTTGCTTTTTGCTGGGAAGTGTGTGGGGAGGGCAGGCTCAGCAGCTTGCTAATGGTTTTTTAGAGATAGACAGATAGATGTGTGCATGCACGTGTACAAATGGACTGGAAGAGACCTCCAGGGCCACACAGCTATCTCTGACAGCCCTGACATCCCATCCATCAGCTGATCAAGCTCTGTCTTAAAACCATTTTGCTTTTCCCAGTGCACAGGTCTCCCAGAAAGTTCATGGTTTCTGATAGCTTTTAGGCAGGTTTGAAAGCTTTCTGGGTTAGGCATTAGACAGTGATGTGATTCTTGCCCATCTCTCATGGTTCTGTCTGGGTGTCCTCTGCAGAGTCCTTGCTCCTTCTTGCCCCATGCCACTCCCTGGGGGGGGGTTGTGCCTGCCAGAGGCTGCTTTTGTCTTTGGGATTGGTATCCTGACTGCAGCAAACAACAACCTGGATTTACTGGGCAGGTTGCAGAGGTCAGTGTGTCCCCAGTGCTTGGTGGTGTAACCTCCTGCTCTCTTTTCTGGCAGTCAAGCAAGAAGATTCCCTCTTCTTTGGGTTGGGATGATGGCTTCTCTTTGCAGGGGCTCCTGGGGCTGTCCCTCTCTGCTCCACCAGCAGCTCTTTCACATTCCTTTTGCCTTAAACCAAGACTCTGGTTTGGGCCCACTGTCTGCTTTGCCTTGACACTGGAAGGGGAGCAGGTTAGGCAGCCCCTCCAGTTCCTCCTGCAGTGCAGCAGAAACAGCTCTTGGCTTCACTGGAAGATAAATAGTGCTTCCAGTTATACTTCTATGTGGGATTTTCCTGCCCAGGATGGGATTGCCCAGGCTGAGGACACAAACTGTCCTCAGATTGCAAACCCCTGCAGTGTCTCTGCACAGATTGCAGCAGAGACCAACCCCAGGAGCTGATGTTCCACACTCTGTTAAATCAGCTGTAATCATGGTTAGCAGCCAGAGGCTAATTAGCAGAGGTACTCCCTAGACCTCAGCTCATCCAGGCTGTCACTAGCACAGATGGGATGAGGGATGCAGGGAGAGCTCTTTTTAAAGACTCAAAAAATCCTGCCTGCACTGGGCATGATTTTGCACGTCTGGGGTGGAAAACACAACCATGCCTCTTAGTTTCTGCTCAGGGGAACAGCAGGCATCAACCCCAAGACAGGGACATGCAGACAGTGGTACTCATTAGCTTGCTTGGCTGGGCCTCTGGGTTAGCTGCCAGAGAAACTTTTGTGGGGTTTTCTTGAGGCACTGGGATGCTGTGGGGTCCCTGGGAATTCCTGCAACCCACGGAGCTTGTGGGGAGTATCCAGGGAGCTGCTGGATGACAAAGAGCTGTTTGCCTTTGCAAAGGGAAATATTTGCTGCTAAAACAGAAGCACTGAGAATCCTTCATCTTCCCCTCTTGCCAGCAGTGCACTTTCCCAAGCCTTGGTTTGATGACCTTCCTGAATCCCACCACCCTTGCTCCATCACCTGCCATCTGCAGCAGCAGCAGGGTCCCTCCTCTCCTTCTCTAGCTATGCCAAACAACCTTCTCCCTTGCTCCATTTTCCTGTGGCTAAATCCTCAGGGTGGCAAAGAGACTGTGAGATGCTTTGAAATCAGAAAAAAAACCCAAACCAAACCCACAAAACAAAGAAATGTCACTGGGGTCCATGGATTTACACCAGTTTGTGTCTGCTCAGGACCCAGAGGTGATGCTGCCTTCTTGTGTTAATTAATTTAGGGAAGAGCTTTCTGCCAGGTGGTTCTTTCCTTGGCATTCCCCTCAGTTAAGGGAGTAAAGAGCAAGCAGGAATATTGTGTTTATCACAGGTAACACAGCACAGCAAGTTCTACAAGGTGTTCTTGGAGCTCGAGTGGCACTTCATGCCAGGAGATGTCCCCTTGGATATTTGTAACTGGAAATGGGCCCAGGGCCATCTCAGAGCAGGTGTAAATCTCTGCAGCTTCATTGGTTCCTGTGGGAAGTCCAGAAATACCCAACAGGGAGATGCTGTGGTGCACCATCTGTGCTCAGCTCTCCAGAAGCTTTTAACACCTCAGCATCCAGACTGGAGGAGCCTCTTCAACCTCCAGAAAATTCCTGTGCTCTGTGACTCTCAAACCACCTCAATTCTTCCCACACAACTGAATCTGATTTTTATTTTTTTTTCTCTTGGCCACTTTAGGAATGAACTGTCCCACTGGTTTGCTGTTTCTTGCTGCTCTTACTGTGGTGCAAGCTGAACATGAGCCAGCAGTGTGCCCAGGTGGCCAAGAAGGCCAATGGCATCCTGGGCTGGCTCAGGAACAGCGTGGCCAGCAGGTCCAGGGAAGGGATTCTGCCCCTGTGCTCAGCCCTGGTGAGGCCACAGCTTGAGTCCTGTGTCCAGTTCTGGGCCCCTCAGCTCAGGAAGGAGATTGAGGTGCTGGAGCAGGTCCAGAGAAGAGCAAGGAGGCTGTGAAGGGATCCAGCAGAATTCCTGTGAGGAAGGGCTGAGGGAGCTGGGGGTGTTGAGGCTGGAGAAGAGGAGGCTCAGGGGAGACCTCATCACTCTCTCCAACTCCCTGAAAGGAGGTTGGAGCCAGGGGGGGGTTGGGCTCTTTTCCCAGGCAACTCTCAGCAAGACAAGAGGGCAGGGTCTCAAGTTGTGCCAGGGGAGGTTTAGGTTGGAGATGAGAAAGAATTTCTTTCTGGAGAGGGTGATCAGGCATTGGAATGGGCTGCCCAGGGAAGTAGTGGATTCTCCGTGTCTGGAGATCTTTCCAAAGAGCCTGGATGTGGCACTGAGTGCCATGGGCTGGGAACTGCAGTGGGAGTGGATCAAGGGTTGGACTTGATGATCTCTGAGGTCCCTTCCAACCCAGCCAATTCTATGATTCTAAGTCAGGAGCACCACAACCAAGGTGGGCAAAAAAAAAAAGAAAAAATCAGCCTGTGGACTAATTCTTGTCTCTTTTTCATGGAAATTTCAGCAGTGTGTCACCCAGGGATTCTCCTGTCACTACAGCCCTAGCCTGAAGAAAGAAAAAAAAAACAGGAAAATGAGGAAGCAGAGCAAACAGTGTTAAGTAAATGACATGAGAGTGAGGAAAAGGCTTTGCTGTTTGTACACCAGGTTTCACAAGGTGCACTCAGAGAGCTGGCAGCAGTGCAGGGTGGATCTTGGTTGGGAACATGCTCCCAAGAAGCTTATGGGCCTGCTCTCTGTCACTTGTTCCCACTTTACTAAGTAAAGCAGCACCCAAATGTTCAGGTTTTTTAAAGGGAAAACTGTTCTTGATGTCACTTGCCAGAACCTGTTCACAGATGACCCCAAAATCCCACTAAGGAATCTTGCCATGTTTCTCCCATAGACCCAGAGAGAGATTTGGAGTGATTTTCATTTTCTTTCCTAACACTTGAAGGAATTTCCTGCATCCCTTGATGAACTTGCATGATCCACATTTACAGCAGAGTGCATTTGCATGTGCTTTCCCCAGCTGTATGGCAGAGTAATTAAAAAGAAATAAACCTCCCCCCCAACCAAATCAAAACGTTACAGCTCCCCAGCTCCCCAAACTGCTCTTTTGTCAGCCCTGTTCCCTGCTTGGTTTGTTCTTGGGCTGAGAAGTTCTCTGTGGCTGCAATATGCATCTTACCTGTTAAATTGGCTTATAAATAAGCCAGCTCATTCCCTGCTCCTTCAGATAGTCCCGTTGGGATGAGTTGGACAATATCTATTTAGAGCAAGCACATAAGCCAAAGGGAGCTCACGGGATAAATCTCTGGTGACCCCAGCTCAGGTGGTGTCCTAGAAGGCCCAGTAAAGGCTGGTGTGGCAGAAGGCTGCTCTGAAGTCTGTACTGGGAGATTTTATAGCAGCCTTCTGGTACCTGAAGGGGCTCTAGGAAAGCTGGGGAGGGACTTGGGATAAGGGCAGGGAGGGATGAGATGAGGGGGAAGGGTTCTCATTGAGATGAGATGTGAGGAAGAAATCGTGGTGGCTTGTTCCCACCATGGCTTTTAATTACTGCAAGCCCAGTGCCATCCCCAGCCATGGATATGGATATGGATATGGATATGGATATGGATATGGATATGACAGGGTGAGAGAGATGGGGAAGAGAATGGGGAGACCTTAGAGCACCTTCCAGTGCCTGAAGGAGTTCCAGGAAAGCTGGGGAGGGACTGGGGACAAGGGCAGGGAGGGATGGGATGAGGGGGAAGGGTTTCCAGATGCAAGAGAGATGAGATGTGAGGAAGGAATAGTTTGGTGTGAGGGTGCTGAGCCCCTGTGCCAGGTTTCCCAGAGAAGCTGTGGCTGCCCCATCCCTGGCAGTGTCTCAGCCCAGGTTGGATGGGGCTTGGAGCAACCTGGGCTGGTGGGAGGTGTCCCTGGGCATGGCAGGGGGTGGCAATGGAGGAGCTTTAAGGTCCCTTCCAACCCAAACCAGTCTGGGATTCTATGAAGAATAAATCAATGGTACCAAAGCTCCCTGGGTCAAAGTTTCTTGAATCCTCATGGGTCATCCCAAGTTGTAACTGTGCTCTGTGTAGGATGGTTTGGTAAACCTGTGCTCTGGGACCAGCACTGAATTAAAATAGATTTATTTTAATTCATTAAAATTAAAATTTAATGCCTAGAATTGAAATAAAACAATACCAATGGTGGTGATGACAGCACTGAGGGCTTACTGGATGAGGGTCTAACCAGGCAGTCATGTAAAGCTATTAAACCTAACAGAGAGATACACAGAATATCTAGAAACTGGGCCCAGCTCTTACCTCTACCAGTGGCACCTCACTGATGAAGCAGAAAGGAAACACTTCCTTTTACAGTGCCCCAGAGAGCAGAGCTGAGAACAGCCTGTCAAAGGAGTCACCTTTCCTCTTCAAAGGATTCACCTGTCCTGTTCCAAGGCAGATCTTGTTGGCAATCTGAACTAACTCAGATGTTGCCTTCAGAACTGGATGTGGGTCTGGGGCACAGCCTGACCTGCAGCTGGCTGGAAAAGCTTAGCAGAGGCTCAGCTTTTTCTGACAAGAGCAGAATTTCCATCTAAAAAGTGTAAGACCAAGTTCATTTGGCAATTTTCTTCAGTCAGCTCTGGCTGTAGCAGCAGGTGAGATGGAAGAGGTCCTTCCTTACCTTGGGGGTGGGTGATGCCAAGCTACAACAGGGTCAGTGCATCATGGGGTAGATTTTAGGCTGCATATTTGCATTTGATTAGCTATTACCTTCCCTGTGTTACAGAAATACAGTGGGGAGGGTTCATAAGTGCCTGCTCTGTTCTGTAGCACAGCTGAAATTGCTCTGGAAGGGATTTACCAGCTGGGGGGGGGGTTCCCATCACTGTTCATTACTCCTTCCCCTCTACTAACCTTGCATTGGTCGATGGATTTTTAAAAAGGGTGGGAGTGGGGTGCTGCTGAGGGATGTGTGCTTGTTGTGGGTGCCAGGAGGAGGTCAGATCATCAGCTGGGGTCACTGAGCTTGGCTCTGCTGAAGCAGATGTGGCAGCACCAAGCCACTGGAGTGGAAGATTGTGTTTGTAGCCTGGAAACCAGCAGGCAGAGACCCCCAGACCCTGAGACTGCTGCTTCTTCCAGCTTGGAGAGGAGGTGTGGTGCCTAAACACCTGGGCAAATATCACTTAAATTATTTGCATGAAGCCTGGAACTGTGGCACATCTTTCAACCAGTGACCTCTTTTCTTTTTTGTACAATCCCAAACTGGTTTGGGTTGGGAGGGACCTTAAAGCTCCTCCATTGCCACCCCTTGCCATGGTCAGGGACACCTCCCACCAGCCCAGGTTGCTCCAAGCCCCATCCAACCTGGGCTGAGACACTGCCAGGGATGGGGCAGCCACAGCTTCTCTGGGAAACCTGGCACAGGGGCTCAGCACCCTCACACCAAACTATTTCTCCCTCACATCTCATCTCTCTTCCATCTGGAAACCCTTCCCCCTCATCCCATCCCTCCCTGCCCTTGTCCCCAGTCCCTCCCCAGCTTTCCTGGAGCCCCTTCAGGCACTGGAAGGTGCTCTAAGGTCTCCCCATTGCAGCCTTCTCTTCTCCAGCCTCAACACCCCCAACTCTCTCAGCCTGGCTCCAGAGCAGAGCTGCTCCATCTCTCTGGTCATCTTCATGGCCCTTCCTTTTTGGGGGCTTCAGACCTTTGCATTTCTTTCCTTTTTTTTTCCCTTTTTTCCCTTTCCCCCAGCTGTCCCCTCTGGCTCTGTGCCATCAGTTCCCCTCTCTTCTCACTGTGCCCTGGGGCAGGATTGTTTATTGTGTGGGATTTACCAGCAGCTCCTGGTTGTGCTTTCAGCTGGAGGGTGCACAATGCACCCGTAGCTTTGCTTGTTCAGTCCTTTGGTGCAGAACTGCAGCTGCTTCCCACCTGCAGCTCCTGGGCTATTCTCTGACAAAATCCCTCTGTCATCCCAGATAACCACTGCCCCTTCATCCAAGAAGCATTCAGTCACTAATTCTTCTGACTTCACTGCTCTCCTCCTCCCTGCTCTTTACCTCTTGACCTTTGCAGGCATCAGCTGCAAGGGAAGGGAAGGAGCTGCTGCTGCTCCTGGCCCTGCTCTTAGTACAAACTGAGTTATTTGGGGTCTGTCCCCTTGCCAGCTGAGGCTTCACTGTGCTGGTGGCTTTCTGCTTGGGGAGGACCTGTCTGGCTGCAGAGGCAGACTCAGAGGTCTGCTTTTAACTCCAGGTTGGTGACAGGAGAGCATCCTTTTCCAAATAAGTTTCTTTAAACTTGGAACATAGCAAGTTCCATCTAAAAATGAGGAGGGACTTTGGAGGTGACAGAGCACTGACACAGGCTGCCCAGAGAGGTGGTGGAGTCTCCATCTCTGGAGACTTTCAAAACAACCTTCCAGCCCCCACCATTCTGTGACTTTCTGCAGTGCTCTCACCACTGGAATATGTGAAGCTGGGAGAAGTGGGGGTTCCATCAAACTTTCAGCCATTTTCTACAAGGTGCATTTAATGATTTCAAGGCACAGACACACTGCTTTTTGAGGTCAGAGCCACCATTCCCTTCTTCCTCTTCCAGGCAGAGCTGAACTGTGTGTTACCCATGGCTCAGCCCAAAGCAAGGACCAGGATGCTGCCAAGAGTGGCTCCAGCTGTTTGTATCACAGCAAGGAAGGGAACTGTGGGAGCATCTTCCTGAGGATGCTGGAAAAAGAAGGGGGGAGGAGGGAGCATCTCATGGCTGTGACCTCAGGTCAGTTCTCTCTGCTGAGGATCTGCCTTGTGCTCCTGGACAAATAATTCCTTATGCCAATAATTCCTGTTGCCTTGTGCTCCAGGACAAATAATTCCAGGACAAATAATTGTTTACCCTCCCTGTCTGGCCTTTCCCCCTCCAAAGCTGCCTCTTAGAAATGGATGTTGAGCTCAGCTCTCTTCCTCCAGCACTGATCAGGATTCATGCAAATTCCCAACCCAGCACTGCCTGCTACACCTGGAGAAGCAGCAAGGATTTCCAGCCAGGCAGAGGACATCATGGATGGTCAGGGGGGGGAAATCCCATCAAAAAGACATCCTGGGGGCATCAGCCTCCTTCCCTAGGGAAAGCACTTCCATATGGAGAGGAGGAGGCTCAGGGGAGACCTCATCACTCTCTCCAACTCCCTGAAAGGAGGTTGGAGCCAGGGGGGGGTTGGGCTCTGCTCCCAGGACAAGAGGCCATGGGCTTCAGCTCTGCCAGGGGAGGGTTAGGTTGGATATTAGGAAGAAATTCTTTGCAGAGAGGGTGCTGAGGCATTGGAATGGGCTGCCCAGGGAGGGGGTGGATTCTCCATCCCTGGAGGTTTTTAAGAAGAGCCTGGATGTGGCACTCAGTGCCATGGGCTGGGAACCACGGGGGGAGTGGATCAAGGGTTGGACTTGAAGATCCCAGAGCTCTTTTCCAACCCAAATAATCCTGGGATTCTATGGTTCTACATGCTCTGTCTTTAACTGAAGTCACAGAGATTTAGGGGCATGACTGAGATGCTTTCTGGAGTTGGGATGCCTGAGCTGGTAAACTGGTGGGATGTGCAAACAGCATCGGATTAACAGTGTGCTGGGTGGGAGCTGGCCTTGTCACTTGGCTGGGTGACAGATGCCACTGTTCCTGGGAACACAGGGCTCTTTCTTTGCAGGCTGCGAGGCAGAAGTGTAAAACAAGCCTGGACTTTGATGGCAAAGCCAGTGAAGTCTTGGTCTTGCTGCCTGAGGAAGCAGTCAGAATGCCTTCTCTGATTGTCCTTATGTGCATTTCAGCCTCTTTCTCTTTTGGGTCTGTTCAGCCTGGAGAAGTCTGAGGGGAGACCTCCTGCCCATGATCCAGGACTTCAAGGGGGGTCCAGAGCAGCTGGAGACTCCCTATGGACAAGGAGTCCCATGGACAAGACAAGGGGCAATGGGCACAAGTTGCTACTGGGCAGATTCCCATTGGACACCAGAGGAAAATGTTTCCCCATGAGGACAGTCAGAGCTTGGAATGGTCTCCCAGGGGAAGGGGTGGATTCCCCCACTCTGGAAAGTTGGAAGTCTCAGCTCCAGGGGGTGCTGAGACATCTCAGAGAAACAAGAAGATGAGAAGGGTTGGAGCAGATGGGCCTTGGGGGCTCTTCCCACCTGGCACTCTGTGACTCTTAGGCCATTTTTAACCCACAGCTTTTGGGGAGGGTTTTTTCTAGGGGCAGCAGCAATAGTTCAAGCTGTGCTGTTGCATAAAACACCACCCAGCTCCACAGCTCAGACGTGGCTGAGTTTATCCTGTCTCCATCCCACAGCAACACTTCTTCCATCTTGGTGTTGCATTCCCAGGAAAACGAGGACCTGAAGGGGCGTTTGCCTCGCTCTGTGTCACCATCAGCCCACGGCTCAGTGAATCAGAGCAAGAAACAGTTTCTCACCTAGGAGATTATTTCTCACCTCCTCCAGAGCACAGCAGTTAAAAAAAAAAAACAGATAATAAAAATAATAATAAAAAAATATCCTCTACCCACAAAGACTTGGGGGGTCTGTGTCGTTTTAAATGACACAGGGGGGAGACAAGAGCTGCACCTTTCTCTCTGCTCTGCTGATGACAGCTCAGATCGAAGGGCAAGAGGGTTATTTGATCAGATTGACTGTGCAGATCCTGCTGAGCTCCTGGAGCCAGCAGGCAGATGACCCACCAGTCAATCCATCTGTGGCTTGGACAATGTTTGGGCTCTGGATTGATTTCCTGCCGTGGTGCTGGGGCTGTCAGATGGTGAAGGGCACGCTGAGAGCAGCTCCAAGGAGGATCCTTCCCTAGGTCCTGGCTGGCAGGTGACTTGCCCACATCTCCACTGGGCAGACCCTGCCAAGCTGCAGGGGAAAAGCTATTTTGTTTAATTGAAGTGCAGTTTTTTTATAGAATCATAGAATTGTTTTGGTTGGAAAAGACCTTCAAGTCCAACCCTCAGCCCAGCACTGCCCCATGTCCCTCATCCCCACATCTCCAGGGCTCTGAAACCCCTCCAGGGATGATGGGGACTCCAGGCCTGCCCTGGGCAGCCTGGGCCAGGCCCTGACAACCCTTGCCAGAGAGAAATGATTCCTCATCTCCAATTCAAACCTCCCCTGGCACAACTTGAGGCTCTTTCCTCTTGTTCTTGTTAACCCAGCACTGCCAAGGCCACCACCAAGGTTCTTTCTTCATGTTTATCATTAAGATCATGGTGCAGCACAGCAGGAACCAGCAAGCCACATCTTCTTAGTGGCATCCTGTGACATGGGTGAGTAGGTGATGAGAGGGAAAATTGTCAAAGGTGGTGGAGCTGGTTGTGTGGTGCTCCAGCTGCCTTTCAGCTCATGCCCCAGAGGTTTGAAGGCCAGGGATTCGTAGCTGTCTGGGTGCTGGGAGCTGCATGGTCCATGGGAAGCACTAGGAATGAAGTCACAAGATGAAATTTCTAAGCAGGTGCTCTTTACCCCAGGCTCCTGCCCAATTTCTCTGCTGGACTGAATTGACAGAGGTTCATCAAGTGAAATTTCTTCCTCTCTGAGTTTGATCCTTTCCTCGTGACTTCTCTAGAAACAAGGGGAACCCACAGACCTGAGCAGGACCTGAGGGATTGCCTTCTGCCATTACACAGGTTCTGGATAGGAAGGGTGTGGGGACTTTTGTGTGGGGCTGTTTTAGTGGCTGGGATGGTTTGCAACTCACCAGGATGGCACCAGGCAAGGTGGTGACTGTCAGAGCTCCTCTTTCTGCAGGAGCACATGTGCTGAGCACTTGGCATCTGGGTTTGTCTTGTGATGCAGAAAAAGGAAAATTGGGGGAATCATTTTTGTCACGACTGCAGCAGGCTGCATATGGTAGGATGAAAGCCCTTCCTGCCATATGCCACAGCTCTGGCTGCTGTAAAGATGGGAATTATTACATTTGTCATGAGTCATATCAGCTCCAAGAGTTTTACAAAGCAGCCCATGGCCCCAGAGAAGTCTGGGAGGGAGGGACAGGCTTTTCAGCAGGGCCTGTTTGGATAGGACAAGAGGTGATGGTTTTAAACTAAAAGAGGGTCAAGTCAGACCAGCTAGAAGGAAGAAATTTTTTAGTATGAGAGTGTGGAAGCCCTGGCCCAGGTTGCCCGGAGAGGTGGTAGATGCCTCATCCCTGGGAACATCCCAGCTCAGGTTGGAAAAGGGATCTGAGTGACCTGGTGTCCCTGCAGACTACAAGGGGGTTGGACAAGGTGGCCTTAAAGGTCCCTTTCAACCTGAACCCTTCTGAGATTTGGTGACAGTTTGAGCAGTTTGATGCTGAACAGTTTGGGCAGTGGTGCTGAACGGGGCTGCATCCAGTTGGCAGCTGGTCACTAGTGGTGTCCCCCAGGGATCAGTGCTGGGCCCAGTCCTGTTCAATATCTTCATTGATGACTTGGATGAGGGGACTGAGTCCATCATCAGCAAATTCACAGATGACACCAAGCTGGGGGGGAGTGTGGATCAGCTGGAAGGCAGGAGGGCTCTGCAGAGGGACCTGGACAGACTGGAGAGTTGGGATGATCCCAATGGGATGAGGTTCAACACAACAACCCCATGGGGAGTTCCAGGCTGGGCACAGAGTGGCAGAAAGGGACCTGGGAGTCTGGATTGCCAGGAAGCTGAACAGGAGCCAGCAGTGTGCCCAGGTGGCCAAGAAGGCCAATGGCATCCTGGGCTGGCTCAGGAACAGCGTGGCCAGCAGGTCCAGGGAAGGGATTCTGCCCCTGTGCTCAGCTCTGGTGAGGCCACAGCTTGAGTCCTGTGTCCAGTTCTGGGCCCCTCAGTTTAGGAAGGAGATTGAGGTGCTGGAGCAGGTCCAGAGAAGAGCAAGGAGGCTGTGAAGGGATCCAGCAGAATTCCTGTGAGGAAGGGCTGAGGGAGCTGGGGGTGTTGAGGCTGGAGAAGAGGAGGCTCAGGGGAGACCTCATCACTCTCTGCAACTCCCTGAAAGGAGGTTGGAGCCAGGGGGGGTTGGGCTCTTTTCCCAGGCAACTCTCAGCAAGACAAGAGGGCAGGGTCTCAAGTTGTGCCAGGGGAGGTTTAGGTTGGAGATGAGAAAGAATTTCTTTCTGGAGAGGGTGATCAGGCATTGGAATGGGCTGCCCAGGGAAGTAGTGGATTCTCCGTGTCTGGAGATCTTTCCAAAGAGCCTGGATGTGGCACTGAGTGCCATGGGCTGGGAACTGCAGTGGGAGTGGATCAAGGGTTGGACTTGATGATCTCTGAGGTCCCTTCCAACCCAGCCAGTTCTATGATTCTATGCCAGATTGGTCTGGACTGGCAACCTGTGCAGAACCTGACAGATGTAACCTTGTGCCATCAAATGCTGTTGGGTGCAGGGATTTGTCCCTTCCCCATGGTGTGTAATGAGGCTTGAGAGAAACCAAACTACCAACTCTTGCAAGACTGGAGGGATTTATGGTTGCCCAGCTCCAGATATGGCACCTAGCAGCACTCAACCCCAGTGATCCTTCCCAGCCCCCAGCAGAGCCCCTGTGTCAGCAGCACACATCTCAGGCTTCCCCACCCCCCAGTCCCACAAGGGCTCCTTGGGGTTTTGTCACTGAAGTGGTGCCAATTCCTCACTGCAGAGAGGAGTCAGACTCTGATGTGAGAGGAAAGGTGCTCACCAGAAAATGAGGTGAGCTCATACTGAGTCAGGAGGCTGGAATTTGAGGAGTGGGATGCTGGAGTTTTTCCTCAGCCAGCTGGTGGTTTTCAGCAGGGATCACCAAGGCTGTCTGAAGGGTATCAGGCACTGTGATTTATTCAGAGGTGTCTTCATGTGGAACCCCTGGGCATTCCCTTCCAGGGAATGTGGTTTTCATCACCATCTATGTTCTAAAAACATAGAAGGAAGGTTGGCACTTATGCAGTATTCAGCCAGTCTGGAAGAGTTGACATCATGGCAAGGTTCCTGAACCCTGAGAACATCCACTTTAGTTGTACATGCCCCAAAATACATTTGATTTAAATGAAATCTAATGAAGTTTACAGGACAAATGTCATCACCTAGTGAGAGCACACGTTGCAGGGTCAGGTTTGGGGGAGCTCTGCTGGTTTAACCTGCCTGAGAGCCCTGATAATGACTGACCTATTAATAAATGTGCTCACCAGGGACCCAGAGCAGAGCCTGGATGCCCATCTCTGTGAAAAGCTTTTAACCCAGGCAAATTGTTTACAAAAATCAATATTTATTATGTTGGAGTCATTTTGTTTAAACAATTTACATGGTTTGGGGTCGGGTCTCCAAGTTGAGTTGTAGTTACACTCTGGAGGAGCCAAGAGATCTCTGACTCCAAGCACCACCACAACCCTGTGCCTGGGGTGCCAGTTTAAAGCCAGATTTTGCCTCCTTTATTTGTTCCCTGCCCTCAGGAATAATGTGGTAGCTCCAGGTGATTTCCTCCTTCAGTGTGAGGTGGCTGGGGTTTGATTCTGACAGTTTCTGGGTAGGTGATTGCTACAGACTGGTTTGTGTAACCAAATCCTCACCTTGGCAGTTTTGTAGATAAAAATGTTCATCTCCCTCTTGGTTACCAGGAGTATTTTAAAAGGATGCAGCTGCAGAGCTCTGCCAGAAGGCATTGGTATTTATTCTTAGAACTGATACCTAGCTTGTCTCCAAGAAAGCTGGGGTAGGGCTTTATACACAAGTGTACAGTGAGAGGACAAGGGGAAATGGTTTTAAACTTGAAGAGGGGAGATTTAGGTTGGACATTAGGAAGAAATTCTTTCCTGGGAGGGTGGTGAGACCCTGGAACAGGTTGTCCAAGGAAGTTGTGGAAGCTCCATCCTTGGCAGTGTCTCAGGACAGGTTGGATGGGGCCATGAGCAGCCTGATTTAGTGGGAGGTGTCCCTGCCCGTGCAGGGGGGTTGGAACTGGGAGACCTTTAAGGTCCCTTCCAACCCAAACCATTCTAGGATTATTTTTAATGTATAAGTTCAGAGTGGCAGATAATACAATCTATAATTAAATACCAGGAGCATCCCTGGCTGTAGACAAGAGGTATGGAACTGACTGGATGCAAATGTGGTGGGCAAGGGATGGAAAGGGTTGATTATTCCACTGAGAAGCCTTTTGGCTCCAGCTCTGCTCAGCCCCCCAGGTGCTGCCTCCAGCACATCCTCTGGTGCCTGGTTCCCAGTTCCCCCCCAGCCATCCTTTGGGGTGACAAGGGACTATGCAGGGAGAGCTGTGGCCATACTGGTGCATTGTCCCCCAAAGGGTGGTGGGTCAAGTTAATTTGTCTTGCAAAACAGAGATTTTCTTTTGGGGGTGTTCCCTCTGGCAGCATGAAATGTGTCCCCATGGCAGGGGGGTTGGAAATAGATGATCTTTAAGGTCCCATCCAACCCAAACCAGTCTGGGATTCTATGAAATATATTCCTCCTCTTGTGGGCTCATCCTGGGGCACACAGGTGGCTCCTTGGGGATTTTCCCAGGTGGAAGCACCCATTGGTCCTGGTGCTGCTGCATTTGCAGCCTTTGGTGACTGCTTTGCTGGGAGCCCTGGGAGCTCCCTCCCTGTGCTTGAAGAGAAAAGGAAGGGCAGGCTGGGGCAAGCTTTGCTTAATGAGCTGGGTTTCCCTTCTGTATTCAAAATTGGTTGTAAGTTTAAATAGAAACCTTTAAGTAAGTCAGAATCTTCAAGGATGAAAGCTGAAACCCAAAGGAACAGGTCCTGGCAGCTCTGTAACTTAAGTCTCTTGCCTTGCAGCATGTTACTGAAAAAAAGCCCAAATTTCATATTCTAGACAAATATTAAGAGACTCTGTTTTTCTGCAGCATTTATGTTCAGAGCCTTTGTTATTTATTCCTTCCAAGCTGTTGTGAGAAGTATCTGTGGTTCTAAGCACAGTGCTTGTGCTGTGAAGCTGATGGGTGAGGTGAGCAGGGATGCTGCCCCATGCAACTTTCTGCCCCAAGTGGGGTGGTACAGATGGGCCAGAGAGTTCTGGGCAGCTGTGGGATAAACCCAGGTTTGTACTGTGTGTATGGATTGTGAAACCATGGGGCTATAGAATCCCAGAATCATTTGGGTTGGAAAGGAGCTCTGGGATCCTCAAGTCCAACCCTTGATCCTCTCCCCCCGTGGTTCCCAGCCCATGGCACTCAGTGCCACATCCAGGCTCTTTTTAAATATCTCCAGGGATGGAGAATCCACCCCCTCCCTGGGCAGCCCATTCCAATGCCATGGCAGGGATAACTCCAATCGACTGCCTAGGAGCTAATTAAGAGTCAGGGCTAATGAGCTAAGGCAGAGCAGCGGGGCTGATCCCACTGGAGCAGAGCTGTTGTTCATCAGGGTCTGTGGGACACCCATGGGAGTCACTGCACCCTTCTCTTCTGCCCCACCTTAACATACCTCATGAAACCAGTATCTTCCAGAGCACCTTTGAACACTGCCAGGCCACATGAAGCCCTTCTGCTCTGTGCCCAAACTGAGGTTCCCTTTCTCCTGAGCAGGAGCTCCTTGCCCAACCCATCAGGTCCTTGCTCCTCCCGACCACAATTCAATAGTAAAACTCAGCAGAGCTTCTCTCCTCCTGCTGCTCAGGGAGAACAAAGAGCATTTTCACAAGCTGCTTCCAGCCCTTGCCAGCACAGCACAGTTTGGTGTGTTTGCTTTCTGCACCCAGGAGATCCTTTCCCATTCTCTTTAAAGTTTGTTGGTGTCACCACGGAGCTGGAGATGGGAGGGAAGAGCTCCTGAGACATTGGGAGCCTCTGGCTCTGCTGGCTTGGAAGCTGAGCTTAAAAACAACCAAATCACCCGGAGCCCCCTGAGTTTCAGTCCCTCAGGGGAAGTGTTGCAAGAGATTTCTTTGCCTTAAGGAAAACCAGTGCCTTCCCACAAACCCTTCAAGGCAGTGGAAGGGATGGGGCTTTTGCTGACTTTGCAAAATGAGAGGGGGTCCCTGGCTGCCTGCTGAATACAGATTGCTCAAGGCCTGTTTAAAAAAAAAAAAATCTGTAAAAGAGATGAAATTTGTCTCATCTGCCTGCATTTGTGTTTGTGTGGTATCAAAGGGCTTTTGTGTGTGAAGATAAAGAGTGCCCAGCCTTGTCTGAGGTTTGAGGTGCTGCCTTCTGATCCCACAGCAGCCCTGTTACAAGGCAGCTTACAGCTTAAACCAACCATTTGATCTGCCTGCTGTGAGCAAAACCTCTTCTTTCCCCCCTTCCCTGCTCACATATTTAAATTACAAGAATTGCTTCATGTTTTTTCCTTTACCTTGACAGCTCTCAAGTCAGAAATCCCATGTTCCCCTGGGGTTGTCTCATTCCTATAGCTGGCAGCAGCAGCAAGACAGACATCATGGTGATGGGCTTCTTTTATTATGATTATTTTATTATTATCTGAGTTGGAAGGGACCCATCAGGATCATCAAGTGTGTAGGGCACACACACTGTGTAGGGCACCCCCAGGATCACACTCTCTGGTACCTGGTGTGATCCAACTCAGCACATTTTATGATTCTATGGTAGGATATTATTCTCTAGAGGTATTGACTGATTTTGTGGCTCCTTTCCTCCTTAGGCTGATTTTTCTTTAAGGTCTTGGGAGCACTTTTTTTTTTTTTTATTTCCCTCTTAAAAAAAGGAAAACTTACTACTGAAGTAAATGTGAATTATTTCCCCCCTCCCTTGGTACTTCCTGGGTTCTTCACTTCTTCAGAAATCATCATGAATGATTCAGTGGGTTCATTAACTGCTTTCCTGGTGACACTGAGATGTATTGCTCAGCTCCAGCCACTCAGTTATCCTCCAGCTCTGCCTGTGGAGCCCACTCACCTCCCCACTCTTGGTAGATACCCTGACAAGTCCTTCATGACTTCCTAATTAGCCATATGTCTTTCCTTATTAAAGAATAATTTCTTTAAAGGCACTCAGCTCAGCTCTTCCAGAATTATTGATTTATTCTTTCTCCTTTGTTATTAATGGGTCTACAACCTTCTCATGATCCATCCTGTTCATTGGAGCAGCCTTCCCAGGAATGACTCTCACCCTCCCCTTCCTGCTCTCTTACTGCCTCCAAGTGCTCTTGTCACTTTGTGCCTCTCTCTGGGACTTATTTTTCTGGAAAATCCAAGTGTGGGCTCTCAAGAGGCCACTTCAAACACATCTGCTGAGCTCGAGGGAGTGGGGTTTCCAAAAAGCTCATTCTTGGAGCTGTGAGTTGAGGTCCTCAGATCTTTTTAGATCTTTGCACTTGCTGAATTCACATCTTTGCCCTTGGCACCTTGCTGGCTTTGGCTCTTCCTGCAGGACCTGGTGTTAAACCAAATCCAGCAGCTCCTTGTTCCTTCCTGCCTTGTGCTGTGCCCCATGGCTCTGCTCCCACATGGGATAACAGGAAAGGAGACCAGAGATCTGGAAAGGAAACCGGAGATCTGGAGCTTCTGCCTCTCAGTGCCCTTTCAGTGCTCCTGGGCAAACAGAGGTGTTGTGTGGGTTTTGTTGTGTTGGTTTTTTTGGGTGGGTTTGGGTTGGGTGGGTTTTTGGTTGGGTGGGTTTGGTTGTGGTGTTCTCTGCACAGGCAGGGAGGGCTGGGGACCTCAGGGGGATGTCTGGTTCCAGAGCTGCTTCCCACTCAGCATCCCCAGAGGTGAAGCAGCCTGGTGTGTCCCAAGGGGTTGTGAGAAAAACTTAGAGAATCCATAAATTATTTTGGTTGGGAAAGAGCTTTAAAATCATCAGGTCCAACCATAACCCAGCAGTGCCAAGGCCACCCCTGCCCCATGTCCCTCATCCCCACATCTCCAGGGCTCTGAAACCCCTCCAGGGATGATGGGGACTCCAGCCCTGCCCTGGGCAGCCTGGGCCAGGCCCTGACAACCCTTGCCAGGCAGAAATTCTTCCCCAGCTCCAACCTAAACCTCCCCTGGCACAACTTGAGGCTCTTTCCTCTTGGCCCATCCTTTGTTCCTTGAGAGCAGAGCCCGACCCCCCCTGGCTCCAACCTCCTCTCAGGGGGTTGCAGAGAGCCAGAAGGTCTCCCCTCAGCCTCCTCTGCTCCAGGATCAACACCCCCAGCTCCTCCTGTTTGAAGGTGGACTTTTGGTTATTCTGGGAGTGAGATCCTTTCCCATCTCTGTCCTTCCCCATAAATCCTGTTCCCTCCTTGTTTTGAGGCCTCTGTAGTCCAGACTGGTGGGTTTGGGTATCTGCAGCACTCTGGGTACCATCCCATTTGGGGAGCAATACCAAATGCAGTGCTTTCCAACATGAGAAGCTTGGATCCAGATGCAGCGGCTTAAACTCCAGTGCCTGGAGGAGGGAGTTCCCAGGGTTCAGAGATGGATTTACTGTGTTTTTCCTGCCCTTGAGGTGAGGTCTGAGCTTCCTTGCTGTGCTCTAAGTGCTTTTCTGAGAGCAGCCACCTCAGCATCTCTGCTGCTGTGGGGAGTGTTCCCTTCCCAGTGCCCCAGTATCCATGGTGATGGGAAGTAGTTCTGAAGTGATGCTTCAAAGGAAATAGCAAATTCTGGTCCTAGGACTTGCCCTTTGATCTCTGTTACACCTGACCTTGGTTTTCTCCAAGAAAGAACCCTCCCTTGTCCACACAGGCAACACAGCTTGGATTAAATGCACAGGAGCTCAGTGCTTGCAGAGCTTCCCCCCTGCCAAGAGGGGCAAGAGGAGCTGCCCTTGGAGAAACTCCAAGTGTAGAGGTAGGAGTGCAGGAATCCCAAGGGCTTTGGCAGTGGCCTTGCTCTGCTGAAGAGCTTGGAGCTGCCTGGTCCCCACACTGATACCCCCATGGGCAACGAGGTGGGAGCACCTCTGCTCAGGCAGGGATGTTCACAGGAGGAAAAAGCTCTTTTGTTTAGTAAACAAGCTTTGGTCTTAGTGTTCTAGTACTTAAAGAGAGGTCCAGAGCAGCTGGAGACTCCCTATGGACAAGGAGTCCCATGGACAAGACAAGGGGCAATGGGCACAAGTTGCTCCTGGGCAGATTCCCATTGGACACCAGAGGAAAATGTTTCCCCATGAGGACAGTCAGAGCTTGGAATGGTCTCCCAGGGGAAGGGGTGGATTCCCCCACTCTGGAAAGTTGGAAGTCTCAGCTCCAGGGGGTGCTGAGACATCTCAGAGAAACAAGAAGATGAGAAGGGTTGGAGCAGAGGGGCCTTGAGGTCCTTTCCCACCTGGCAGTCTGGGATTCTCTGAAAACTTCAGATTAGGAAGGACTTCAGGGAGCTCAGTGCTGCTGAGAGCACCTTGTCTCTCACATGGGCTGGCTGTAGTCTACATGAGGCTCATGGCTGAAAGCAAACATCTGGAGTGGTGCTCTCCAGAGAGCCTTTTCCCATCCTGTTGGAAAGGGAAGGAATGAAGCAGAAAGGGAAATCAATCCATGTAATCAATCCATGTACACCTTGATTTCATTTCCCTGCTGCTGGGTGATATCAGCAATTGTATCACAAGAAAAAAGCATAAAATCAGTGATTTTTTGTTTCTGCTGTTTGCTGAAGATGTGCAGGAGATCTCAGGAGAGTGGCTGGAAATGCCCAGGTCCCTGAAGTGCAGGCTCAGGGCATCCTTGTTACACAGAACATCTCAGGAAAGTCAGTGTTTCACTTCCATGCTCATCAGGTGCTTGAATGCACGAATCAAGAGCAATGTTTAGGAAGAATAAACCAGGAATAAAGAGCACTCTCTTAAATATATGTTAGAGAAACAGGGAGAGGGGGTTGCTGGGTACTCCAAGGTTCAGTGGGTGGTGGTGTAGTTGCTTGAAGAGATGATGATGAGTTGGGATTTATTTGGTCAAGTCAAGAAACACCCCCAGATCTGGAGGATGATGGTGGTGTGGGGCATCCACGTGTCCAGGGAGCTGCAAAGTGTGGTTGTGGCACACAGGGAGAGTGGCTGGAGTGGCTTCAGGGGGTAAGTGAATATGAGGAGAGGAGAAGAGGAGGTTGGAGGGGGGTTTGGGATGCTTTTCAGTGGGACTGTGTGGGTTTTGGTTTTCCATGAATGCAGCAAAAAGTTTAGTGCTTAAATTACAGCAGTAGAAATGGGAAATTTACTCTTCTCCCAGAGCAGGCTTTGGGATTGGGAGTTTTGGCATATGGGCAATGACCAAAATAAGTGCTAATGCCATCTCCTTCAACAGGTATTAGCCAGTATCCCATTAGGAGCATCAGACTGGGACAGATGGTCTGAGGCTGAGATGGTCTGAGACTGCCCAGGGCAGTGGTGGAGTCCCCATCCCTGCAGGGGTTTCAAAGCCCTGGAGATGTGGGTCTGAGGGCCAGGGGTTAGTGGTGGCTTTGGCAGTGCTGGGTTACCAGTTGGACTGCCTGACCTTAAGGATCTTTTCCAAACAAAATTACTCTGATTCCAACACTGAGGTTTGGTGCAGTGATGGGTAGGACCAGCTGCAGGCTGTAGGCTTTCAGTTCTGGTGCTGTTTCACATGGAATCATAGACTCACAGGATGGTTTGGGTTGGAAGGAACTTGAAAGATCATCTAGTTCCAATCCCCTGCTGTGGGCAGGGGCACCTTCCACTAAACCAGGCTGCTCCAGAGCCCGTGCCAGCCTGCTTTCTGCAGGGACAGATGGTCAAGAGCAAACACCCAGAAGGAACACAAAGAGAAGAGCAATAATCTCGTAGTTATGTAGGACTTGGGATGTGCCCAAGGTAAGATTGGAGTGGGAGAGGAGATAACTGCTTTTAGGTTAATTCTATTGGGAGAGGCAGATGAGGTTTTGGGGTACCCAAAGTCCACCCATCTTTAGAAGCTGCAGCTTCAAGGATTCCTTAGGAAATGCCAGCAGGTGGGTTGTCTGTGAGGCCATGATGCAGCCCCACTTTGTGGAGATCCTGGGAGGATATCCATGCTTCCTCCCATCACAGGGAAGGCTGTGTTGGAAGCCAAAGGGAAGGAGATGTCACCTCCCATCTGTGCCTTTGAAAACCTCTCTTCAGCTAAGTCTGTGAGTGCTTGCTGATGTCCTGTAAAAATCTCACTTCTGGTCAGCAGCCAAAGAGGCAAAGGGCTGTGAAATGAGAAGCATTAAACCACTGGATGTGCTTTAAGGTCCCTTCCAACCCAAACCATTCTGTGATTCTACAATTCTATGATCATCCATTGCCACCCCCTGCCATGGTCAGGGACACCTCCCACCAGCCCAGGTTGCTCCAAGCCCCATCCAGCCTGGGCTGAGACACTGCCAGGGATGGGGCAGCCACAGCTTCTCTGGGAAACCTGGCACAGGGGCTCAGCACCCTCACAACAAACTATTTCTTCCTCACATCTCATCTCTCTTCCATCTGGAAACCCTTCCCCCTCATCCCATCCCTCCCTGCCCTTGTCCCCAGTCCCTCCCCAGCTTTCCTGGAGCCCCTTCAGGCACTGGAAGGTGCTCTAAGGTCTCCCCATTGCAGCCTTCTCTTCTCCAGCCTCAACACCCCCAACTCTCTCAGCCTGGCTCCAGAGCAGCTTCTCTGGGCAACTTGTTCCAGCTTGCTGCTGTTGTTTGAGAGTTGGGTTTGTACCTCTGTATGAAGAACATGAAGCCTCCTTAGGGTGCCTGCCCAGTTGCCCCAGAGCTTTCTGCTCCACACTGCAGGAGGTCAGAGAGCTGGGACTTGCCCAGTGTCACACTGGTCACCTCTGGGGGAGCAGAACTTGGACTCCAAGTCTCCTGAATTCTGTATCAGGACCCCAGCTGCCCTCTCTGGTGGGATTTTTAGGGGCTGATGAGTTGCTGCTGGTCCCCAGGCAGCCCCAGTGAGTGCAGTGAATGCTGGGTGGGGGCTCTGAGGGAGCTTTGGGCCTCTGGGTGCTGCTCAGAGCTGAGGAGCACAGAACAATTTCCATTTCTAAGCAATTAAATGTCAAAGCAAAGTCAAGATGTTGGCTTGCCATCAAACCTATTTATTACTCCACCAGCCTACAGCTCACAGATGGTTATTAAAGGCCACAGGAGAAGACAAAACCTTGGTCAATCCACTCACTGCAGACAGAGGAATTGCCCTGGGGGGGGTTTCAGCCTTCTTTTTCCTCTGTTTGGGCCAGCACTACTAAAAATCTTTGCTCGTGCAGTTAATCAGGTTTAAATTTAAACTCCAAACAAAGTAATCAGATTTAAAGAGTTAATGCAATAATGGGATGGAGGAGCTAAGTGTCAGGAAGCAGGGTGGCAGGCTGGGTGGGGAGGCAGGGATTGGATTGAGCAGAATTTGAAGCAGAAGTTCTGCAATGTGCTCCTGGCTGGGGACTGGGCAGCACCAGCACCAAACCCACTGCCAGAATGGTTCTGTGGGGGAAAGAGCTTTGGGGTGACACCCAGCAGTGGCCTGGCACCTCTGTACCCCAATAAGTGGCTTTGCTGAGCCCTGGCAGCTTGGTCTGCAGGCTGATGGTTTGGGTTTGTTTGCAGTCCTGTGTGTCCAGGACTTCTGTTCTGCCCAGGACACAGATCTTCAGCCAGGAGGTCAGAACCTGAGTGGGTGCTGATGTTGTTTTCACACTCACCATGGAGAAAAACAGGGGCTCAGGAGCCAGGGTTTGCCTGCTGGGACTTTGCTCACCATTTATAGGAATGTCCCTCACATTTTTTTGATTACAAGAAGTTTTTGCCATTCCACCCAAACCTTTCCCTGACTGGAAGGGGTTTAGAGCTCCTTGCCCTCAGCTGGCTGTCCTTGGTCTGCATCAGGAAGGGCATTTCATAGCTCTCCCCTGGGGGGTTCCTTTTCTTCTGGGTGGACTCTAGAACTCCTTGAGCCTGAAGAAGGGAGGTCAAGTGGAGCATTGGCCTTGGGGTTTGTTGGGAAGGTGGCAACAGGTTGCTGCTGCTTTGCTTTTCCTTCTTTCTGAGAGATACCAAACCTCTGTCCTGATCCCTCTGCCAGCAATTCCCAGTCCATCCTGTGGGAAATGGGCTGTTTGCTGGTCTCACAGCTGGGCTTGAGGAATTCTGCAAGGAAAAAAATAATGAAATGGTCTTGCTAGGGGAATGTAGACCCAAACTTGAGAGCTTTGGTGCAGCCCTGGGGATCAGCTCATCCTCACCAGGTGACAGCTGGGAGCCTTTCACAGCAAAGAGCTGAAGTTGGAGAGGGTTTTGCTGCTTCATGTGTGTAATTAACAGTGGCAATGACACTGACTCTGTTTCACATCCTCATTTTGATGCCATGGAAGTCCTTGGGAAGAGCTGACAAGCTTGAGCACAGGTAGATGTTCCTTGAGCATCATGTGGAGGCTTCTTTGATGTTCTCCATTCACCATGAAGGCTTCTTCTCTGTCCCTAAAAGCTTGGTGGGAATTCATTTGCCACGTGGCCAGCATGAACACCTTCCCTACTGCATGCTTTGGGTCTCAGCAGAAGTGATGCAGGGATGAAGAGCTGGGTGCTGGGGCCTGGCCTGGGTGGCTGCCTGCCATCCAGCTGCCAGATAAATCCAGATGTGCCATGGTCACAGGACACAAAAGCAGCATCTTGGGCCCATGGTGACTGTGCCTCCAGTGCTATGATGGGTGTGTGGCTTTCCACCTCTGGAAGAGGTTCCTTTGCCTCTTCTGAGGTCTGAAGGATGGTGCAGACCCTTCTCTTGGAGGCTGTTACTGGTCCAGTCCCTCACATCCCATGGTTTTCCCAAAGGACAAAGGCTGCTTTTGGTCACAGCAGTGTTTGGGGTCAGAAGGTGACCCAGTGTCCAGGTTTTTCCCCTTCAGCAACTTTTGCTCTTGTAAATACATTTTTAGGCAAGTTAAAGAACACACCTCAGGTTCTACCTCTGCTGCACAACAGGAATTTTCCTGGGGGGACAAACAGCAACAGCCAGAGAATTGGTTTGATCCTATTGGAGAGAGCAAGTGATGTTTGCCCCACTCCTTCTGTCTGCATGAGGCCAAGGAACATCACTTCTCTTGAGGGTAACACCACATGTCAGCTTACTTTTGCCTGGGGAATTTCCATGACCCCACACACACAGCAGGGATTGGAGAGCTGGATGGATGCAGCACCAGCACACTCCATTGCCCACAAAAATTCTGGATTTAAGCCCATTTCTCTGGTTCTTCTACTTTCCAGCAAGCCTGAGAGGCCCTAAAAAGAGCTTGTGCTCATTCCTGTTGATCCAGTTGTCTTTTTATTTTGTCCAACCTCCTCCCCTGACCCTTCTTGAGTCCCAGACCTCTTGTAGAGGCAGTTCCCTCTCTGATGTGCCCTGAGATGGTCCCTGGAGATGGCTGCTTGGGCTCCCTTGCATCTCCCACTTCACCAAACCAGGAGAACCATGAGGAATTGCTACTGGGAAAGTGACCTGGAGACATGGAGACCACACTTGGAGCTGGCCCAGGAGCTGAGGATACAAGTTGGGAGCTTAAGACCCTGTTCCCTCACATCTGCTGCAGCGTGGGAAGGGGAATCCAGGGCTCAGAGGTTTTTTAAGGGTGAAGGGAAAATACCACAAGGAGCAGTGATCTAAGGAGGGATGAGCTGCCCTGGGGATTAGCTGCTCAGGAAAGGCAGGGTCTCAGTTTATTAACTGCCTTTCTCTCTAATTAAAGCTGTGCAGCCAATTTATTGCTTTAAAAAAAAAAAAACAAACCAGCAATAATGCAATTTCAGTGGCTGTCTGAGATGTGGACATTGCTTCTGCTGCTGGGGGTTATAACTGAGACCTGGCTAAATAAAACCTACAAGATTCACAGAATCTTTCAGGTTGGGAAAAACCCTTGGGCTCATGGGGTCCAACCATCATCCCTACTCCACAAAGTTCTCCCCTAAACCATATCCCCCAACTCCACCTCTAAACAACCCTTAAACACATCCAGGGATGGTGACCCAACCATCACCCTGGGCAAACTCACCCCAAATTCAGCCTTTCCCACAGGAAGGGTGAGAGGAAGCTGAACCCTTACCCTAGGGCCAGGGAATCCCCACCCAGGAGGCTGGGAAAGAGAAAAGGGTTTTACCAAGGTGATGTTTGAAAAGAAGAAATCTTGTTTTCTTTCCAGGCTGGAGCTTCTGAATCAGTTCTGCCTGCTGAGGAAAGCCACTGCCCTGGTGTCTGCCTGAACAAAGCCACCAACCAGGGCCAGCTGTGTGCCCAGGGGACAGCAATGATGGCACCAGGGGCTTCACCCCCTGCTTATTGCAGTCCTCAGCTCCCAAAGAGTTTAGGGGAGGTGGTGGGGTAGGATGGGGAAAGAAAGAATCCTCCAAACACAGGCTGCAGACACAGAGTGAGCCACATCCAAGTTCTCCCCTGGATCCACCTCGGGGCAGGTGGGGATAAAACAACCTGGGCTGAGCTGATAAGGGCTCTGTCAGGGTGGGCAGTGGTTTCCCTCTGCCAGGGTGGGCAGTGGTTTCTCTCTGCCAGGATGGGCAGTGGTTTCCCTCTGCCAGGGTGGGCAGTGGTTTCCCTCTGCCAGGATGGGCAGTGGTTTCTGCTCCAGACACCTTTGCTGTACTAAAGAAAAAATAAAAGAAGTGGATTTAATAAAATCCTGCCAGCTGGCAGGCAGCAGCCCAGCTTTTCATGGGGCAAAACCTTGGGGCATTGCCCACCCCTGGCTGGTGGGAGGGAAGCAGGCAGCTTGGCTGGCTGGCAGAGGGGATGTCAGGTTGTTTTCCTGGCTGAATTCTCCACTCTCTCCAGCCTGGCCTGAGCCACAGTCCCTGCTGGGGTGAGGCAGCCCCTGGCCAGCTTTGGGTGGTGTGTGTGAGTCTGCTGTGTCACTGCCTGGGGATGGGGGAAGATAAAAGAAAGGAGAAGGTTTTCAGGAGGACAGGTCATAGATTCATGGAATAATTGAGGTTGTCAGGGCCCTCTGAATGTCCCCCAGTCCAACCCCCATGCAGTCAGCAAGTCTGAGGCTGCCCAGGGCAGGGCTGGAGTCCCCATCATCCCTGGAGGGGTCTCAGAGCCCTGGAGATGTGGGGATGAGGGACATGGGGCAGGGGTGGCCTTGGCAGTGCCATCAAGTTGGTGATCTGAAAGGTCTTTGCTATGGTTCTGGTCTGTGGTACTGCCCTGGTGTGAGGTTTGCTGGAGGTGGAACCCACATCTGTCACACGTCTGTGTTCCCAGGGCAGTTTCAGCAGCGTGGGCTTAGCAGGGCAGAATGGAGAGGAAAACAAAAGGACCTTTGAGGAGGTTCAGGTTTGATAGCTGTAGCTTCAAAGGTGAAGGGCATTTTGGGGAAGAGCAAAAACTCTCATTAGATGCTCTTTAAAAGTGCTCTTGACCTGCACAGGGGTGCTGAGTGCCTCCCCTTGTGATCACATCACATCGTGGGCATTAGGAGCTGGTGGGCAGAGCTTTAGGAGCTGCTGTCTGGGAGAAGTCATCACTGGATTCTTGTTTCTGAGCAGGTTTCAGGCTTTCTCTTCATCAGAATTAGTACCCAGGGATGTGCATGGGGAATGGGGAAGGGCTCCAGGCTGTGGGAGCAGAGGCAGCAGGGCCAGCAGGGCTGGGGTGTTGCTGGAGAGCAGCTGGGGATCCAGCAGGAAGCAGGGATGCTCCATCAGCCCCATCAGGACCAAGGGAGTGACTGGCAGGTGGGCAGAGGGGGAAGAAGGAGCAGGGTGAGGGGGTGAGTTCATTTTGGCTTTCAGGGACAGGTTCAGCCCAGGCTGCAGCTCCAGGGAGGGCTCCTGGTTCCTCCTCTTAGCCAGTGTTGAATTCCAAAGGCAGGTGCTCCTGACTGGAGCCCAAAGCCAATTAGCAGCAGTTGAGCTTCATCAACTTCCTGACTGAATGCATGTTTTAATTAGGCATCCCATTTTCATTAGTCAGGCATCACATAAAATAATCTTGCCTCAAGATTGAAAAGCTCTGGATCCTTTAATTATAAGGCAGAAGCACATGACTTCAACTCCAGCATTTGTGACAGCTCCTCACCCTTCCCAGGCTACAAGCAGAAGAGTTGGGAACAGCATCTTTTCCTGCCATGCTTGTTCCTCTTCTCTTTTACCTCCCTATGGATGCTCCAGCATAGGAACTGGGCCAGTGGGATGACTCAGTTGGGAGGAGAGAAGAAGCAGGGGCTGGTTGGAAGACTTGAGATGTCAGGGAAAGTCCTGGGCTCTTGATGTAATGCTGAGGGCTCTGTTGTGTCCTGGGCTGACAGGGAGCACTTGGCCCATCCGTGGCTTGTAGGGAGGTTCGGGCAGCTGAAACCTTAGGGGCAAGTTGGGGGAGGTGGCTTTTCCAGGGCATGAACTTGGAATCATGGAATCATTTAGGTTGTAAAAGAGCTTGGAGATCATGGAGTCCAACCAGAAGCCTCATTTTAAGCTCTGAACTCCTTGCTGCAGGACCTTGCTGCAGGGGATCAAAGCTTATCTTGGTCCACAAGGAGACAAGATGGGTCCATGGAAGAGAAATCCAAGGGGAACTGCACCTGAAAGCCATGCCAGCCTCCTGAGGTCCCTCAGCTGGGAGCTGCTGGAGGTTGCACAGAAGATGCTGCCCTGGGGTGAACATTTGTCTTGATCTCCAGCAGTCCCTTCTTGGTCTCTTTTGCATTTGTGACCTTTCTGCATGGCACACAAGCTCAGCCTCCTGCCTGGGAGTGCAGCTCTTGCAGGGACATGTGGAAGGGACTTCCAGCTGGCAGGGGGCCTGGGCTACCTTCTCTTGGCTTGCAGAGGAACCTTCCTCTCCACCAAGCAGAGAAGGAGACTGACTGGCATCTCTCCTGAGTGTCCCAGCTCCTCTCTTGAGTGTCAGAGCCTGCAGCCCAGTTGGGCTTTGAAACAAGAGAATCTGTTCTTGCTCTTGGTGGCCAATGCTGGCTGACATCAGGCTGTTCTCCAGGTGCCAGATGGAGCTGTCACACAGAGCTGGCCCCACAAATCCAGCATCTAATGGGGCCTCCTAAGACAAGAGGCTCAGCTCCCTCCTTGCCTCAAGGTGAACCTGGAGCAGCTCCATCCCTTGCAGCTGAGTTAACCAAGAGGAGAATCCCAGAGTCACAGAATCTGCTGAGTTGGAAGGGACCCCTGAGGATCCTGGAGTCCAACTCCTGTCCCTGTGTAGGGCACCCCCAGGATCACCCCATGTGCCTGAGAGCATCATCCAAACCCTTCTGGAACTCAGGCAGGTTTGGGGCTGTGACCACTTCCCTGGGGAGCTTGTTCCAGTGCTCAGCTCTCCTCTGGGTGAAAAGCCTTTTCCTGATACCTCACCTAAACCTCCCCTGATTCAGTTTCCTACCATCTTTGTAGGAATTGGTGCCAGTCCCATCTCTTCCCCTCCTGAGAAAGCCCCAGACTGCCCTGAGGTCACCCCTCAGCCTCCTCCAACAACCCAAGTGACCTCAGCCACCCCTTCCAGACCCTTCACCATCTCTCCCTTGGGCACTCTCCAGTAGTTTGATGTCTTTTTAATGCTGTGGGGCCCAAACCTGCCCACAGCACCCAAGGTGAGGCTGTACCAGTGCAGAGTGGGACAGTCACCCCCCTCAGCTGGCCAGAGAGCCCCTGCAGAGTTCAGATGATGCTTTTCTGCTTTGCTGGGAGGTGCTGAGCCACCACCTTCACCACCAACTGTGCTCACCCAGGCTCTGGGCCCAGGGAGAGCCAAGAGTGACAGAAATCCCTTTGTCAGCCCTGCAGAGGGAGGGGTTGCAGAGCTTTTAGCCAGCACAAAGAGGGCACAGATTCCCTCTAAGTGCTCTGGGGACAGAGGTTTAAATGCTTAACTCCCATTTAGTGCTAATGGGAATTGCAGGGGTCTCTTCTCATTGCCATGAGACAAGAGCATGGAAAAAGAGGCCAGCTTTCTGCACAGAACAAATCCACTCCATGGTAAGACACTGCTAAGTGGGATTTTTCTTTTATTTCCCACTCATTAACCCTCCTGCCTCTGCCAGATCCTGCCCAGCACTTGTGTGCTGGCTGTCCCACTGCACACTGGGGGACACCAGCTCTCCATCCACCAGCCCCTGAGTGGGGTTCCCAGTTCTGAGAAGCCCTAAAGATTTGATTCCCAGGGGGAGATGCAAAGTGCAACCCTGGATTTGCCAGAACCCTCTCCAGTGTGGCTCAGGAACATGAGCAGCACCTCGATTCCTGCAGGCTGGGACAGCAGGACAGGCACCCACGGGGACAAGACTCAAAATCATCTGAGCCCCAGCCCTTGTGTTGGGTTCTCCATCTCCTGCTCCCTTCCTGGAGGTTCCACACTTGTGGGAAACCTGGGACTCTGCCTCCTGTGCTGGGTGATTAAATCCTTCCTCCAAGTGGCTGCCTTAAAGCTTGGCTTTGCTCCAAGGGTCACAGAAGGTACCTCTGGAATTTACAGACCTGATCACTCATTTAATTTCTCTCCCCAGCCTCTGGCTTCTGAACACCAGAATAGAACCCAGAAGGACTTTCTTTTCCTGCCCTGCACAGTTAGGAATCCCATTCTCACCTCCTAACTATGTTCAGGAATGCTTTCTGGTCCCCATGTGCATTCCCATCCACACTCCTGTGTCCTATGGCATTAATTAACCTTCTTTAATGGGCTAACTGGGATGGGTTGCAGCTTTTGTGGCCCCAGAGGGGTGATTCTTGACTGATGAGCAGCAGGGATGCAGCAGGAGAGCTGGGTGATGTTTTTTTCAAAGGGAACATGTCCAGAAATGTGTCTTCACTCTAGAAGAACCTTGATGTGGTGGGGAACCTTCCTGGAGGTTGGCACAGAGCTTATGCTGATGAAAAAAAAAACTTCAGGGTTCCTAAATCCAGTGAGGAGCCTGTGGCCACCTGTGCATAGGAACTGGGGTCACCAGCTTTGCACAGGCAGTCCCAGACTGGTTTGGGTTGGGAGGGACCTTAAAGCTCCCCCATTGCCACCCCCAGGGACACCGCCCACCAGCCCAGGTTGCTCCAAGCCCCATCCAACCTGGGCTGAGACACTGCCAGGGATGGGGCAGCCACAGCTTCTCTGGGAAACCTGGGGCTCAGCACCCTCACACCAAAGAATTCCTTCCTCACATCTCATCTCCATCTCTCCTTTTCCAGTTTGAAACCTTTTCCCCTCATCTATCTCTGTGGGATCCAGGGGTAGTAGCAACAGGCTCACTTGGTGACCTGGGATGGATGTGGCTTGTCTCTGGTCAGCCAGGGAAGCCTGCAGAGCAGGTGGACACTGAAGTTCTGCTTCCCAAAGCCAGGGTGTCCATCCAGTGATGGATTCCTTCCTTTCCCTCTCCTTACACCCAGGGCAGCAGGAGCTCTCCTTGGTGGGTTGCTGAAAGCTGCAGACCCTGAGCAGGAGCTGCTGGGTGGATCCCCAGCCCAGATCACACAAACATCAGCTCCTCCAGCTCAAGGATGAGTCCAGGACATGGAAATGACCCTGTTCTTTCTTCTCCTTGCAGAGCCAGCTTTCCCAGGCCCTGAATGGGTTGTCAGACAGAGCCAAGGAAGCAAAAGAGTTCCTGGTCCAACTCCGCAACATGGTGCAGCAGATCCAGGTACTTTGGTTTCCTAGGTGAGGAGCAGCCCCTTCCCACCAGGATCAGCTGCTCTTCTGCCCCAAATCCCCAGCCTGGTTTGGTGGGTGATCTCCCAAACCTGACTTTTCATATTACCCATCTCCAGCTCTCCCATAAGCTGCCTGTGCCATGGAACAAGCAGCAGAGACCCCAACCCTTCCCTTCTCTGCCATAGGCAGATCCAAGGATGGAACAGGAGGCACCAAACCTGTTCCTCACTTGCCTGTTCCATGGGTCAAGGGCTTAGGGACCCCACGTGCTACAGATCTGTCAACTGCAAGGGTGCAGCTGGAAGTGTAAAAGTGGCCCTTGTGGTATCATTTAAAAAAATAATTTAAAAAAATAAAGTGAGCTTTTCCCAACTGAAATGGAGATGTATCCAAAGCTGTGATGCTCTACTCTGACCCACAGGAGAACAGTGTGGAGTTTGAGGCCTGCCTGGTGGCCCAGTGTGATGCCCTCATTGATGCCCTCAACAGAAGGAAAGCCCAGCTGCTGTCCAGGGTCAACAAGGAACATGAGCACAAGCTGAAGGTGAGACTCTGTCCCCCAGCTCGGGGGCTCAGAGAGCTTTCTGGTGGCACTGGACAGTTGGGCTGAAGCACCAGGGGAGGAGCAGGGAGGTTGGGCTAGATAGCTAGATGGGTTTGGCTGGATGTTAGGAAATATTTTTTCACTGGGAGGATTGTCAGGCACTGGGATGGCCCAGGATAGGAGTGGAGTCACCATCCCTGGAGGCACTGAAAAGGTATTTGGAGCTGGGCCATAAGGACTCAGCTCTGCCACCCAGGAGCCTTTTCAGATCCAAACCAGTTGCTCCAGCAGCTGGAGTGGAGCCAGAGCACCCTGACTGCATCTGACCTCTGGTTGTGCTGTCCCTCCTGCCTGCTGGGAGCTTGGCCATCAGGGCACAGTGTGGAGATGAGGCACAGAGGGGACAGAGCCTGCCAGCTGGCCCAAAGCCACCAGAGCCTTCCACCAGGAAGCCCAAGCTTCCATTTCTGTGCAGCACCCAGAGCTGGGGTCAGCTCAGCTTCAGGACTGACCTACTTTGCCCTGACACATATTTCATGGAGCAGGCACAAGTCCAGGTTTGCCTGTGGGCCAACACTCATTGCTCCAGAGCAGGAAATGGATTTGCAAAGGATGTTTCCTCACCTTTCCCCAGCCTCCCCCTTACCCTTGGATTCAGATTAAGAACCCAGGTTTTCAAAAACAACATCAGGAGGAGCAGTGGGACCAGGTGCCTGCTCCACCTCCTGGACAGACCTCTTTTTGTGTCCTGCACCTCATTGCTGGCTCTGCTTTCCAAAGGACCAGCATGGTTTTCCCCAAGGGAAGGTGCCCTGGAGTCTGGGCTGGTTTGCTCAGGGGATGTAGAAGCTCAAGTGTTCCAGGAAGGGATCTCTCCTCAGTCCACAGAATGCATAAACTGAGCTCTGAACACTTCCTTCAAGCCTTGGAGTGGATCCTTTTGGCCTCCTTTGGGCCTTCAGATTATGGGATGTCTTCACTCTGGGATTTTACCATGGTGCTTTGCCTGCAGACCCTTTGGATGGAGCCTTAAGCAACCTGACCCAGTGAGAGGTGTCCCTGCCCTTGCAGGGGGTTGAAACCAAATGAGCTTCAAGATCAAGGTGCCAAGATGGGCTTCAAGATCCCTTCCAAGCCAAACAAGTCTGGGATTCTGTGGCTGGTTGGGAGGAGCCAAGCAGCAGTTGTCACATTCTCCAGGGCAGCTGAGGATCCAGGAAACTCTCACCCAGAGCTCCTGTCCATAGCATTGGCTCTCCAGGGATGAAATTCTGGCCCATCACCCTTCTTCAGGGGTTACAGTCAGGATTTTCCAAGGGAAATCCAAGTTCTGAGGGAACCTGGTGTCTCCTGTTGGATTAGGGACTGGTGTGAAAGGATGAGAAGTGGGACAGAAGCAGAGTTTGGTTTCATGTCCTGTACCATTCCTGTCTGGAAACACCCGAGGGGACACACAGGTCAGAGGACACACCTCATCACCAGGTACATTATTTCCTGGAGATGCAGATCCCAGGCTTTCCCTACAGATCCCTCCATGCTCTGCCAGGTTCCCCTTTCCATGGTGTCTGAGCAGCTTGGGAAGGACAATGGCTCCAAGAGTTGGGCACTGAGCAGCTCTGCAGAGGGATTACAGAATCCCAGACTGGTTTGGGTTGGGAAGAACCTTAAAGCTCCTCCATTTCCCCCCCCTGCCATGGTCAGGGACACCTCCCACCAGCCCAGGTTGCTCCAAGCCCCATCCAACCTGGCCTTCAACATTTCCAAGGATGAGGATGCCTCTGGTTTCCTGATGTCCCTTAAGCTTTCTCCTTCTTTTGCTGAAGAACAGGATGAAGTTTGTCCTCCACAACATCTCCCCACGGGCTGTGTCCTCCACTGGTTCTCTCTGTGCTGCAGACCAGGTCTCACCTCACACCTTCTGAGGCTTTTTGGTGGCTTTGATCAAAAGGAACTTGTGTGAATCCCCAGGGTGATGCTGCCAGCACCACTCAGGCTTGTTAAGGCAGCAGCTCAGCTTTTCCCAGCTCCAGCCTGAGCCTCCTCTCCCAGTAGCAAGAGACAAATCACCATGGAAACATCCACCTGGAACTGCTTTGCTCAGAGGATTGCAGGATTCAACCCAACCAAACCCTTGGGATCTGTCCTGGGTATTTCTCCACCTGGGACTTTTTTTCATGTGGGTGTGCAGGGAAGCTCAGCAGCCCTGCTCCTCATAATGCCACCCTCTGTCCCCATGGCCCTGCAGGTGACCCTGCCCTGGCTGTGCTGTGCCTGGGGTGAGGAGGCTCCATCATCTCCACATGACATCCCCAGAAGGACTCAAGTCAAAGGTTTGAGGTCCTTCCAAATTTTGCTCTCAGCTCTCTTCAGGGAGATCAAAAAGATCAAGATCCTTCTTCTTGCCTTGGAAACACTTTGTTGGAGCTGAAGGGAAATGTGGATTTCTGCTGTCAGCTTGCATGCTGCAATTAAACAGCTCTTTCATGCTCTAGTTCCTCAGATGGATTTGATCCCAAAGGGGATTGTGGAGTTCCAGGAGGGCAGGATTGCTGGGGTAAAGGTGTGAGCTGGGACAGAGCTGCAGCCAGAACCCTGAGGGCAGTTTCTGAGCACCCCCAGGGCTGCCACCAGTTGGGGTTTGGATGTCTCCAAGGTTGGAAACTCCACAGTCTCTCTGTTCTGCTCTTTGACCATCTTTATGGGGAAAAAAAAGAGGATTTTACTTATGTTACTGGAGCAGCTCCCTGGGAAGCCAGGCTGAGGGATTGGGGTTGTTCAGCCTGGAGAAGAGGAGGCTCCCAGGGAAGCTCAGAGCAACCTTCCAATATCTGAAGGGGCTACAAGAAAGCTGGGGGAGGGCTTTGGACACGGGGGTGGGGAGAGGACAAGGGAAATGTGTTAAAACTTGGAGAGAAAGGGGAGATTGAGGTTGGACATGAGGAGGAAATTCCTTAATTCAAGGGTGCTGAGCCCCTGTGCCAGGTTTCCCAGAGAAGCTGTGGCTGCCCCATCCCTGGCAGTGTCTCAGCCCAGGTTGGATGGGGCTTGGAGCAACCTGGGCTGGTGGGAGGTGTCCCTGACCATGGCAGGGGGTGGCAATGAAGGAGCTTTAAGGTCCCTCCCAACCCAAACCAGTCTGGGATTCTGTGTTTACATGGAATTTCTTGTCTCTCAGTTTACCTGCTGATTTCCATCTCCTCAGTGGCAGCCTCCAGCGAGCTCTTCCACTCTGGACCAGCCCTTAATTAGCAGGGATTAAGCTGCCAGGAAGCTCAGTAATTAATCACCCTAGGGGTGGCCTCACCTCACCCCACAGCCAAGGAGCAGGCAGGGTAGAGGGACAAAGCCAGGGCTGGCATCTCCACGTCCCCACTCCCTCCTCCCAGGCACTGCCAGGAATTCCTGTGGACACCCAAGCAGGTCCCTTTGCCTTCCTGGTGTCCCTGTCCCTTAGCCAAGAGGGTGGTGGGTGCCAAGGAGGTCCCTTGGCCAAGAAGGTGATAGGTGCCAAGGAGGTCACTGGGCCAAAAGGGTGCCAAGGTGTCAGCCATGTGGCCAGGGCTGTCTGGGGACACCGTGCTGGTCTTCACTGAGTAAATGGATTTTTTTTGGAGGCTCCTGGCTGGTTGGTGGTAGCAGATGGTAATTCTGCTGGTAATACCTCAAAAGCATCTACTCGGGCAGGGAGAGGCTCACAAATTCATTATCCTGGGCAAACCAGGCAGAGATTTAAGCTACAAAGAAGATAAGAAGATTGTTTTTTTAGCAATCCCATCTTTGCTGTCTTCCTGGTGGCATGTGCATTTCCCTGGAGAGGGCTCTGGCATGAAGGAAGGAGGAGGGAGGCTGCTTTTCTGGGTGGGATTTTCCCCTTAGTCCATCTGCAGCCCAGCAGGCAGGGAAGGCAAACCCTTGTTCTGGCTCAGTTTGGCAGGCAGGACATGTTCTGACAGCTCAGAGCCTGCAGGCTGGGCTCATCTCCACACTCAGTGTTACTCCATGGTCTGCAGCTGGGAGCCCCAACATCCACAGGGCTGACAAGCTTTGCAAGAGCAGAACAAACCCCTCTGTCAGCAGAAGAGCTCCAAGAGATGCTTTGGGTTGCATGGAAGGGGCTGCAGGTTGCTTCAAGGCTTTGCAACCCCTCTGCACCTTCTGGGTCCTGCCCTGAAGGACTGAGCATCCCTATGGAGAAAGGATGCTCAGGAGTTTGCCCACCCTTTCCCAAAAGGTCAGGTCTCATCTCCAGGATTAGCTGTTGCCTCTGCTCCACCCCAGCAGAACCATTCCACTTCACCTGAGCCTTAGAAACTGGGGCTGAATGAAATTTTGCCTCTAATGACAGCTTTTGAGGCCAAAACCAGTGTGTGCCCATCATGCTGCTCCCTCTCCCCCTCCCAGTGCCATCCACTGCAAACTCCCTGGGCACCTCCCAGTCCAGAGGAGCAATGTGGGAGCTCCCTCTGCTGCCTTCTCCACCCAGGACGTGGGGTGTGCTGCCTGCAGGTCCTTCCCCAGCACTCAGGATTGCTCCAGCCACCCTGCCACAGGCTGGAAATACCAGGCTGGGATTGCTAAAAGCAGATTTTTAGGGAGCAGCCCTCCCCTTGCTCCTTGTCTAAAAAAATCAGGAGTTTTATGGCATCTCAGAGCAGCAAGATCCATTGTTCCAAGTTTCAAGACTGTTAAATCTTTTCTTCCTGTTGGATGATCAAGTAGAGGTGATTAAATTATAATTAAGCAGCACATGGTGTGATTGATTGCCCTGCAGGAGGCAGCACCCTCCCTGGAAACCCAGGTTGGTTCCTTCCAGGAGATTGAGTTGGGCTTTATTTCTCCTCCCCATCCCTCGGAGTGGGGTGCAGAGGAGGAGATGCAGACAGGAGGAGATGCAGACAGGAGGAAAAGCAGACAAGAGGAAAAGCAGACAGGAGGAGATGCTCCTCAGCCCAGGGTGCTCATCCCAGCTCAGTTGGTGGGCACACTTTTCCTTTGTCCCATTCCAGGTGGTGAGGGATCAGATTTCCCACTGCACGGTGAAGCTGCGCCAGACCACGGGGCTGATGGAATATTGCCTGGAGGTCATCAAGGAGAACGACCCCAGTGGGTTCCTGCAGGTTGGTGTTTGGGGTTGCCAGGGGAGTGGGAAAGGGTAACTCAATAGGGTCAGGGGAGCTGCACAAAGGATGATGTCCCCAGCAGCTTTTCCAGCCATAAAATCAAGGGCTGACTTCTCATTGCCAGGACAGAAGCAGGGCCAGGTCAGGGACATTTTCCCCAACACTGGATATTTTAAATCCTCAGCTTGAGAAGGTTCTGGGCCACCTCATCTAAACTGTGTTTCACCCTAGAAAGGTTGGACCAGGTGATCCTTGAAGTCCCTCCAATCTGTCATGCTCTGCTTTCTTACTCTGAGCAGAGAGTTGCAGCACTCTGTGGTGTATCTCTGGAGCAGGGATCATCACGTGCTGTCTCCAGGTTCTCCAACACTTGAGAGCTGCATCCCACCCTTCATTCTTTAACCTTTGGTCCTACACCCTACCTCTGAAAACGTCCCCAAAGCTCCTCAAGTCCCCCTGAGCCTGAAGCCAAGGGCTGTGGTGGAAACCCATGGGATGTCCCAGCCTTTGAGAGCCTGGAAGGGAGAGGGAAGGAGCAGAGCAGGGCAGGGACAAGGCAAGGCTGACAGCTGAGGCTCTTCCTTGCCACCAGATCTCTGATGCTCTCATCAGGAGAGTGCACTTGACTGAGGACCAGTGGGGAAAGGGGACACTCACACCCCGGATGACCACGGATTTTGACCTGAACCTTGACAATGCTCCCCTGCTGCAGTCCATCCATCAGCTGGACTTTGTGCAAATGAAAGGTAAGAACATTTCCAGCATCTTTCCAAAGCTCACCCTGAGGGCTTCCATCCGACTCCTCATGGAGAAGGAGCAGGAGAAGAGAATTTCTCCTTTTCTCCCAGCAAAACTGAGCACCCCAGACCCAGAGTCATGTTAGTTCCTGGGGTTTTTGCATCCCTGGGCCAGACATCTGCCTCCTTATCTCAGGTCTCTGGGCAGCTGTGTGCCAGACCAAGGAGCTGGGGGTTTGCTGTTCTCTGGCAGTACCTTAGGAGGTCCTCAGGCTTTCAGGAGCAGCAGAAGGCACTTCCCAAACCTCCTCACCCACTCTCAGAGCTGAGCAGCATCTGTCACAGGCCAGCAAGTCAGCTGCCTCCTGTCTCTCCAGACTCAAAGAGCCACACCACTGAGCTGGGAATATTCCTTCCCTTCCCTCTCCTCCCTGTTGTTGTTCCTTTCCTTGCAGTTTTCCTTTTCTCCTTGGTCTCTGCTCCCTCTGTGTTTGCTCTCCTGTAGCTGCAGCATCCTCAGGGAGCAGAGAGCTGCTGCAGCCTGTGGGTAACTTGCAACCCAGGAGCAAATTGCAGCCTGTGAGAAAGTTGCAGCTCACAAGAAAGTTGCAACCATGAGCAAGTTGCAGCCTGTGAGCACGTTGCAACTTGGGAAGCTGGGAGAAGCTTCGTGTGGGCTGTGATGCTGCAGGGAAGCTCAGGAGGACACTGACCTCACAGCCTGGCCCTGGTGCAAATGAGCTGGGGAAGCTGCAAGTCTGGTGTGGTTCCTCATCCCCATCCCAGCTGGTTGGGGGGTGGGGAATGTCCTTGGGATTGCTGTGATGTCCCCTCTGCTGCTGGCAGCCAGGGTCACACTAATTGGTGTTTAGTTTCCTCCCCAGTGCCGGCCCCCCCGATCCTGCAGCTCGAGGAGTGTTGTACCCACAACAACAGTGCCACCTTGTCCTGGAAACAGCCCCCCCTGTCCACAGTGCAGGTGGAAGGCTACATCTTGGAGCTGGATGATGGCAACGGGGGACAGTTCAGGGTAGGTGATGGGGGAGCAAGCACCAGCAGTGAGGTTCTGGCTCCAGAATGACCCTGCCATGGAGCAGCCAGAGAGTTGAAAGTCAGGTTGCTTGGGGTTTGGGGCAACCTGGGATGGTGGGAGGTGTCCCTGCACCTGGCAGGGGGTTGGAACTGGATGAGCTTTAAGGTCCAACCCAAACCATTCTGTGATTCTACAATTCTATGATCATCCACTGCCACCCCCCTGCCATGGTCAGGGACACCTCCCACCAGCCCAGGTTGCTCCAAGCCCCATCCAACCTGGGCTGAGACACTGCCAGGGATGGGGCAGCCACAGCTTCTCTGGGAAACCTGGCACAGGGGCTCAGCACCCTCACAACAAACTATTTCTCCCTCATATCTCCTCTCCATCTCCTCTCTTCCATCTGGAAACCCTTCCCCCTCATCCCATCCCTCCCTGCCCTTGTCCCCAGTCCCTCCCCAGCTTTCCTGGAGCCCCTTCAGGCACTGGAAGGTGCTCTAAGGTCTCCCCATTGCAGCCTTCTCTTCTCCAGCCTCAACACCCCCAACTCTCTCAGCCTGGCTCCAGAGCAGAGCTGCTCCAGCCCTCCCAGCAGCTCTAGGGCCTCCTCTGGACTTTGGAACTTTAAGGTCTCTTCCCACCCAAAGCATTCAATGATTCTCCAGATTTATTGGAAGTTCTCTTCTACCCTGGAAACTTGACACCTGCAGCTGGTGGTGCAGCCAAGCTGTGGGCTCTTTTTGAGGTCATTTGAGGGGGTGGGAATTTCTTTCCAGTGACCAATGACTTGCAATTGCAATGCAGACATTTGAAGCTCCATCTTTTTAGGTTGCTAAATATTTCATGCAAGGTGCAGGAAAGGCTCCTGGTTTGCCAGCTGCCAGCAAGCAGAGGTGTTTAAGGCCTGAGGGCTTTTAAATTGCTGTAATTAGACAATTAAAATATGATTTTGCTCTAATCCAACACACTGATAATTATCCTGGCGTGTTCCCAGCCACCAAGAGCAGGCACAGGGACCAACCCACCACTTTCTCTGGATTCACAGAATCCCAGACTGGGTTGGGCTGGGCAGCACCTAAAGCCCATCCATTCCCACCTCCCCTGCCATGGGCAGAGACACCTCCAACTAAGACCAGGTTGTTCCAAGCCCCAGATTCCTCCACAAGAAACTCACTCAGGCAGAGCCAAGACAGAAGATGGGTGATGTGGGTGGGATCTGGAGAGAGAAGGGAGCAGAGGACTGGGTGGAGGAAAAGCAAGGTGAGGGTAGTTTCCCAGTCTGCTCTCCTCCCATCCATCAGCAGTGGGAAGGGGCTTGGATGTGAGAGGCATTCCTGCCCCTGGAGTTACAGAGAGCTGCTCCAGCTGCTGGGCCATGGCTGGTGCCAGGAAGGGAATGTCACTGGGATCTCCAGTCACTGATCCAACATCCTGCTCAGACACAGCATGCTGGCCAACCATGTCATGACCAGCAAACTGGGAGTGCCAGCTGCCACAGAGGTGACAATGCCTGCTGAGACCATGCCAGTGGGTAGCACAGCCTGTTTGCTACCTCCCATCCAACCAGCCAGGAGAGACTGGGACAGAGCCCAGAGCCAGGAGGACTCTGCCTTTGGCCATCGAGCCAAAATGGGGCTTTTTGCAGCAAGTCTGAGGTGGTGAAGTGGGGGAGCTGGGCTCTCTCCTGGGGTGCTGGTTGCAGGAGAGCTCTCTGGGTGCTCTGTAGATCAGAACCACCTTAACATCCCATCACCAATCTCCCTTAGTTCATTAGGACACCTCCAAGGTGCTCCTTGTCCCCAGGCACTGACCATCCCTGTGGCTTGAGCTGCTCTCACCCCCAGGATGGGTGTCAGGAGGCTCAGCAGCCATCACCTCTGCTCTGCATCATTGGCACAGCTCCTCCAGGATTCAGTGGGAGTGTGGCTGGGATTGATGGTCCAGGAGGAAGAGCATCTCCTTCCTACCAGGGACTGATTTTATGGTGCATTTATTGTCCAGGAACAACTCTTTAGTGTGAGGTTGCTGAGCCCCTGTGCCAGGTTTCCCAGAGAAGCTGTGGCTGCCCCATCCCTGGCAGTGTCTCAGCCCAGGTTGGATGGGGCTTGGAGCAACCTGGGCTGGTGGGAGGTGTCCCTGCAGGAGTTTGGGACTTGAATGATCTTTAAGGTCCCTCCCAACCCAAACAACTCTGTGATTCTGGGATTTTGTGCAATCACAGGACCATTTTGCTGTGAGACTCCGTGGTCAGGGCACTAACCCAGAGCTGTGCTTGCTTTGCAGGAGGTGTATGTGGGCAAGGAGACCATGTGCACAGTGGATGGGCTTCACTTCAACAGCACCTACAGTGCACGAGTCAAAGCCTTCAACAAAACAGGAGTCAGCCCCTACAGCAAGACCCTGGTCCTCCAAACATCTGAGGGTAAGGCATTGCAGCAGCTCCAGCCCCTGATGCTCTGGACACTGCTGACATCAATGTGTGGTGCTCATCCAGCACACCCAAGCTTAGCATTGCAGAGAGGGAACCACTCTGCTGGTCCTCCAAGTCCTCAGCAATCACTGCAGGAAAGCCAGGGCTGGTAGGAGGAGGGAAGGTTGTGTCAGAAGCCTGGAACAGGGCCAGAATTGCTCCCTAACCCCTTTCCCTTGCAGAAGGTGTGCTTTGGGAAGGTACAGTGAGAGGTGGTAAATATTTGGTTGCAACAGAGTTTGTGTTACACAAAGGGAAACTCAGATGGTTTCCACAGGAAGGAGATGGAGGTGTTGGAGTGAGTCCAGAGGAGGCCCTGGAGCTGCTGGGAGGGCTGGAGCAGCTCTGCTCTGGAGCCAGGCTGAGAGAGTTGGGGGTGTTGAGGCTGGAGAAGAGAAGGCTGCAATGGGGAGACCTTAGAGCACCTTCCAGTGCCTGAAGGGGCTCCAGGAAAGCTGGGGAGGGACTGGGGACAAGGGCAGGGAGGGATGGGATGAGGGGGAAGGGTTTCCAGATGGAAGAGAGATGAGATGTGAGGGAGAAATAGTTTGTTGTGAGGGTGGGTGCTGAGCCCCTGTGCCAGGTTTCCCAGAGAAGCTGTGGCTGCCCCATCCCTGGCAGTGTCTCAGCCCAGGTTGGATGGGGCTTGGAGCAACCTGGGCTGGTGGGAGGTGTCCCTGACCATGGCAGGGGGGTTGTAACAAGAGGATAACTTTAAGGTCTCTCCCAACCCAACCCATTTGATGGTTCTATGAATCTGTGAATACAACACTGTCACCATTGCTCCTGGGATGCCAAGGGCTGTGCATGGCTGCACAAATCCATGACCTCACCATGTCAGCTCCAGCCCTGGCCGTGCATAACTCTGAGTGGAGGGACCATGAAGCCACAGGAATGTCCTTGCCACCCCAGGGGTTGTCCCAGCAGCCACACCAGCCTCATCTACATCCCCCACACACTGACAGGCCCACAGTTAAAATATTAAGTAAGCACTCCCTCATAGGCTGTGGTGGAGTCTCCCTGCCTGACTTTAAGCACATTTGTCACACCAGGCATTTAATCTGTCACGGAAAATTGGTGGAGAGTGGTAAGGCTGGCACCAAGGAACCAGCTGGGAGGCAGGAGGAGCAGGTGATGCAGCCTTGAGGGAAGGAATCCGTCCCTACCAGCACGTCTGCCACCCCATAGCCTGGCTGCCAGGCCAGAAACCCCTCCTTGGGAATTCTTCATGCTTGTTGGAATCCCTTTTCCTTACTCCCAGACTCAAATCCTCTCCAAGCCCTATGGAGATGTGTTTTGCTGTGGAGGCCCCAGCAGCTGCCAGCTGACAGAGTCTGGGGACAGGAAGGAACAAACACAACCCAGGGGGCTGCTGGTGGGGCAGAAGGAGAGAGAGATCCTTCTTCCCACAGAGAACCAGTGGTGGCTTCTTAGAGCAAGGAGAAAAAAGGAGTTTCTGCTGAAAAGTGATGTCCAGGTAGACACAGAGCAAGGCTACCTGGAGCATTTTCACTTGGTTGCCTGCTCAAACCTTCAGGAGCTCAGAGGGAACATCTGCCAGGTGGGATGCATGGGGATGGAGGTAGAGTGGGGAGCAAGCCTGTGATAAACCTGCTCATACAAGAGGCAGAGAACTCCAATCCCAGACCACAAAGGCCTCAGCACATCTGCCCACGAGCTCTGGGCACCTTTGCAAAGCTGGGCACCACCATCAAGGAGGCTCCAGAGTTCCTCTGGAGATCAGGAGTGGGACAACCCAGATCCAACCTACACTGGGTTAGCCAGGACCTCTCCCAAAGTTCTCACCCACTTCCCCACCCAGCTTCAGCAGCCTTCACAGGATACTGCAGAGCTTTGGCTTCTCATCACATCTTGGCCTCCTAAGACCCATTTGAGACAGTTTCCTAACCCAAACCAGGTGAGCTTTTAAGTTGTCCCAGCCAGGAGTTTGCAGAGGGAATCCTCTGACCTTTCCAGCTCTGCTTTCCCAGGGATTTTCCCTGTCCAGCCACTCTCACCTCTTGCACAGCTCCAAAATACAAAGGAACCTGAGAGAGAAGTTCATGGTCCCAGCAGACACGGAGCTGGTGCCTTGTTCTGTGCCAGCAAACACAAGTTTGGTTCTTCTCAGCATCTGCTGAAGGTTTGCTGCATCCCACCTGTCCACTGAGGAGCTTTTTGCATTTACTATTCCAGCACAGCTTTTAAAAAAAGGAGGAAAAGCCAAACGAGCTTGGAGCATTTTCTGCTCTTGGAGGCTTTCTGAGCTTCTTGGTCTCAAAGTGAAAGCAGTGACATCTCTGCAGCTTCCAGATATCCAAGTGCCTCGTTGAGAAGAGCCACCTGGCACATCACAGCTTTTATTTTTGGTCTTTTACAGCAGCCTCAGGCCTCTTCAGTGCTGTTTTGGGGGCTGAGCTCCACCATGCTCTGCAGCTTCTGCCTGCAGGACAAGGGGACAGCAGAAGAGATGGACTGAGTGGGAAGAGAACATCTCAACACAGCTGTCCTGCTGTTAGGGGGGGAGGAACTGGGGTTTGAGGGTGTGATTGAAAAGCTGACTGCTAGTCCTAGCACACCAGATCCCCATCTGCAGCCTGTGGAAGTTCACTGGAGCCTTTTTCTGCCTTTGGTGAGGGGTGAAACGGGCTGGAGAGGCCAGTGAGGAGTGAGAAGTCCTGCAAAGCTTCAGCATCTGGAGAGAAGAAGGATGAGAAGAGGGTAAAATTGTGTCAGGGCCTCTGAGGTCCTGTTCAGCCAAACAGCTGAGCTGAACCAGCCAGCAGGGACAGGAATGCAGAGCACTGTCCCAACCTGTGGTGTGTGCTTATCCCAAAGGAATTCTGTTTTCCAGCTGAGGAAGATGCAATTCCCTCTTCAGAGCTGGTGCCTGGTGCCACTAGCAGAACGAGGTGGCTCCTGCCTGAGGGAAGGAGCCTCAGAGCCCTTCCCATGTTCTCTGAAGCTGCCCAGGGATGAAGATGCTCAGCAGCAGCACAGCCCAAAGGCAGCAGGGGCTGAAGGCTCAAATCCCTTCAGCTGTGTCCTCTCCTTCTCTCTTGCCCTGCCACAACTCAGCTGCTGCCTCCCAGTGCCATCACTTCAGGCTCCAAGGCACTGAGATGTGGGACCTGTTTGACCTCTCTGTTTCTTCAGCACCTGCCTGAAGTTCAGCTCTAGGCTTGGAAGGAAGTTTGGGAGCTGACTCTGTCCCAAGGCACAGGCAGCTTAAAAAGTTTGGCTGGTGGCAACACTGCTGGGCTGTCCTTACCTCCAGGAGACCTCAGGTCTCCCCTCAGCCTCCTCCTCCTCCCTGTGGTCTTTCCTCCTCTTGGTCTTTCCTCATCCAGCAGATTTTCCAGCCTCTGGCCACTCTCCTGCTGACTTCAGGGCTCAGTCCTTGGGGCATTCATGGTTGGAGCAGCCCCTGAGAGGCTCTGCAAGAAGCTCCTGGCTCTGGTTTGCTGGTCATGGGGGGACACAAAGTGCTCCTAGGGACAGGCACCTCCTGCCTGGTGACCAGGAATGAAGAAATCCTCCCAGTTGCAGTGGGACTGGAGCCTGCAGCTGGGCTGACTGCTGGGCTGCTTTTCTCCACAAGGATTTCTGAGGTGGCTTCTGGACCCCTGCAGTGGTTTTTCTCCCCATGGGCAACCCAGCAAGCTGGATGGCAGGATGAAGATCCAGTTTGTCCCAGGTGGAGATGGAGAAGAGGAGCTCGGCCATGCTGGAGGGGACTGTCCCTGCCTGCTCCTGCAGAAGTTCAACCTCCCTCCTGCCAAAACCATTCTCAGCTTTCTCCAGGTCTCTGCCCACACCTCAGCCCTTCCACTGGGCTGCTCTGTGCCTTCAGACACATCCTCGTGGGCATGTGTTGCCTGTGCTGCCTGCAGGGCCATGGATAGCCAGCCCAGGGGACTCTGTGTCTCCTCTCCCCCTTTTCTGGGCTGCTCTGGGTCTCCAGCTTGAGGCACAGAGTTTCAAGGCAAGCCTGGTTTGGGCTTCTTGTTTCTTTGGTGGAACACAAGCCTAGGAGCAGAAGGGCAGAGAAGAACACCTGGCTTGTCACCCCCTGTGCCCTGCCATCCTCTCTCTCGGTTCCCAAACTTGGCCAAATCCCCCAACACCACCAGAAACTGCTCCTGGCCAGCTCTGCCATCCTGGGGATGTGGCAAAGGGGCTTGGGCACCACCCCACAGAGCCCATTCCCACCCTAGTCAAGCACCAGAAGCTTCCTTCTTCTTTCAAGCCCAGTTCCTCATCTGGAGCCCAACTAGAACTTCCTGACCATCCACAGAGAGACCTTACCAGGGCTTTTTAACCAGCAGCTTTCAGAAAGGTTTCAACACCCCCAGGGGAGGGACACTGCAAGTAGCTGTAGGAACATCAGGTGCTAATTAGGGAGATCCATGGGCTACTCCTGGTAGTAATTCCTCTCACTCTTCCCTCCTTACCCCTGAGCTGTGTTTATTGACCTGTCATGCAATGATTTGGTTTTTCCCATTCCTGACCCCCCTGATGCTCTTTGCTTCCCCAGCAAAGCTGCAGGAGTGACAGTCCCCTACACAAAGAAATTCTTCCCCTTGATCCAGTTTAATGCCATCTCCAGCTCAATCCACGTTGACAGCTGAGATGGGAAGGCTTGGGGGTACCCTGTGTGGGGGTTTATCTGCTGTGAATCCGTGGAAGATGGTGGATCCTACATTTCCATGCTAACATATTCCTTGACAAGGCTTGGGGAGGAGTTGCAGGAGGTGACCAGGGTGTGGTAACAGGGAAGAGAAACCAATGACCCAAGAGGCTCCTTCTCTCTTGACCTGGTGCTGTGAACCACATGAGTTAAAATTTTGCTGTAGGGCTCAGAGGTGTCTCGAGAGGTCCAGAGGGACACCCAGAACCCTTGAGTAAGGTGGGTGCTCAGTGGGATGTAAGGTAACACAGCTTAGTGCAGCCTGAGTGCAAAATGCTTTTCAGCCTCACCAACCCACCAGCTTTTACACCACTAGTTATGGTGCCCAGAATGTATTATTTGATGATCCAAGGGCTGGAGCAGCTCTGGTCTGGAGCCAGGCTGAGAGAGTTGGGGGTGTTGAGGCTGGAGAAGAGAAGGCTGCAATGGGGAGACCTTAGAGCACCTTCCAGTGCCTGAAGGGGCTCCAGGAAAGCTGGGGAGGGACTGGGGACAAGGGCAGGGAGGGATGGGATGAGGAGGAAGGGTTTTAAACTGAAAGAGAGCAGATTTAAGTTAGATATTAGGAAAAAAATTCTTCAGCATGAAGGCAGTAAGACATTGGAATAGGTTGCTTTGGGATGCTATTGATGCACCATCCCTGGCAGTGCCTCAGCCCAGGCTGGATGAAGCCTTGTGCAGCCTGGTGTAGTGGGAGGTGTCCCTGCCTATGCAGAGGGGTTGGATCTTGATGATCTTTAAGGTCCCTCCCAAGCCAAACCATTCCATGGTTTTGTGATTAAAGAGTGATGGGAAGTGTGCATGGTAACCTGTGAATTTTTTTAGGTGAAGAGGTGCAGGAGTCTCTTAAAAGATAAAGCCTGTTGGATTTGTGATGATGACCTGGGGACATTTGGGAAGGTGAAAATCTGTTTCTTGCTGATGCTTTGCAGAGGCAAAACTTTCCTGAGGGTTCTCTGCCCAGCTCCTGACGTTTCTGCTCCAGGCAAAGCTGGATCCATGTGTGTTGCAGCATCTCTGCTCTGCTCTGAGGTCTGATCTGGGGCGATGCAGTGCCACCCCCCCAGCAGCCCCCAGTTCTGATCTCTAGTTTGCCTTGATCTTACGTTTAGAGACACAGTCAGAAGAACAGACCCTCCCTTTTCCAGTGCCTTTGGAAAGATCGCAGCTTCGTAGGATGAGTCCTTTCTCCTCCACCCTTAATCTCCAGCCCAGCTTTCCGGGGAGATCCTACTTTGAGCTCAGATCTTCGGCCCACCAGCTGAGCTTGCATTCTTCTTTGCAGTCCCTGAATTCAGCTGGTGAGCTGAGTGCCTCTGGCATTGCCTCTTGCTCTGTGCTTCTGGGCATCTCCAAAAAATATTTGTTTGCTTTGTTCTGTTTGTTTTGCCCATGACGTGCGGGTGGCAGGGGGGGGGGAAGTCCTGCTGTTTGTCACTGGCCTGCTCCTGCCTTGGAGGGACTTTTGGTGGCCTGGTTCTCGTGGTGTGTCCATCTGTATGTGCTGGGCTGGGGTGATGGAGCAGCAGAGTAGCTCCTCTTTACCTGGGTGCTGTCCTCAGCAGGACCAGCCTGGCTGGACCATTTTAACCCATCCAACCAGCAGAGCAGATCCCTCATCTCTCCTCTTGATCTGGTGTCCAGGGGCAGTCAGAAGAACAGAACCTCCCTGGGAGAAACCCACGGGGACATCTTGGTGCTTGGTTTGCCCTGTGCAGCCAGAAAACAGTCTCTGCTGTGAGGTTTGTGCTGTGAAATGAGATGGCTTTATCAAACCCAGGCTCCACCTAAGCAAGAGGCAAGGTCAGACATGAGCAAGCTCTGCTCAGGCCATCTCACAGGCCCCTTCTTAAGACCCTGAAGATGTGGGCTCTGGGCTTGGCTTTTGCCAAACCAGCCAGGATCATACCCAAATCTTGGGTTTGGTGGAGCAGAGGAAACCACTGCTCATCTGGCAGCACCCACAAGCCCCTTGCTTGGCTCCTTCAGCTCCTGGGGGGACACCATGGGGACATAGGCAGTGGAAGCAGAATGAGTGACAGACAGGACTGGGTGGCTGGGGAAGGAGCCAGAGGCACAGCCCATCCCTCAGAGCTTTTTTTTCTAACTCCTCTTTGCTCATCTGACAAAGATCCTGGGCCCTGATTCTTCCCCCACATTTACACCTCTCTGAGCTCCAGCAGAGTCATTCGTGGCCTCTGATGGAAGCCCAGGAAGAATGGGAGCCCTTGATTCTTGATTTCCATCCCATAACCCGGAATGAGGAATGCTGCAGCATGACCCATGCCAGAATAACAACAGAGGGGGGGGCTTGCAACTTTTTTTTTTTTTTCCTGCTTTGTGCTTTTTCTGTTGTTTTGTTGGTTGCTCTGCACTGCTGGCTTGAACTCTGTCGTGTTGAGGACATTTCTTTGTGTCCAGCCTACTGAGGTCCTGTGTGGTGGCCCTGAGCCATACTTGTGTGTGCACTATGGATCTCTGCAGTCCAGGGTGGTTGGGGAAAGGCAAAATGGGGTCCTCAGTGTGCCCATGTGTCTGGGAGGTCAACATGGGGCACAGTGATGCTCAGAGATCTTGAGAACTGCTCTTGGAACAGGGGCACGGGGAGTGATTCATTAAAACAGCCTCAGGAGGTGCTGCTGGCAGGTGCTTTCTCACCAACGTGCACACCAGCAGGGTGAAAAGCCCAGAGGAGAGGTGAAAACCAGTTGCAGAGCAAGGCAGGGCTTTCCTGAAAATTTAGTACCCTTCATAAATGTCCTCCTGTGCAGTGCCAGCGTGGGGCTTCATGTTGCCCTCTCCTTCTGAAGAGGACGTGCTCCTGGATCAGGACGTGCTCCTGGATCAGGATGTGCTCCTGGATCAGGATGTGCTCCCAGATCAGGACATGTTCCCAGATAAGGACAGGCTCCTAGATCAGGACAAGCCCCTGGATCAGGATATGGTCCCAGATAAGGACAGGTACCTGGATCAGGATGTGCTCCTGGATCAGGATATGGTCCCAGATCAGGACATGTTCCCAGATAAGGACAGGCTCCTGGATCAAGATATGGTCCCAGATAAGGACAGGTACCTGGATCAGGATGTGCTCCTGGATCAGGACATGTTCCCACATCAGGATATGGTCCCAGATAAGGACAGGCTCCTGGATCAGGATGTGCTCCTGGATGGGTCCCCAGTGCAGCCCAGCTCCCAGGAGGTGTTTGGAGCTGGTGGTGAGGCACAGCCCCATGGCAGGAGGATGAAGGGCACCCCAACACATGCTGCAGTAGAAGCTACAGCCCTTTGGGTGCTGGTGGGGGTCTGAGATCAGGCAGCTGTCCCCAGGGACCCCCTCTCCAGCTCTGCTCCAGCCCAGAGCCCCCACAGGGCAGGGGAAGCAGCCCAGGAAAGCTCAGGGCTCACTGGACATCCCAGTGGCTGCTCTTCTCCCATTAGTCCCTGTTCCTCAAGGAGAAATTTAGAAATGATCCACCTGGGAGTCAAGCTAGAGAATATTCACCAAAGCAGCCCAAATATTCCACCAAGGTTAAAAATTTCCTGCCCCTTTCCTGGGGGAAAGTCCAATGATTTGGCTCCCCAGCAGGCTCAGGTGGGATCTGCCCACAGATTCTCCCTACACTCAAACTCCTGGGTGATGTTTGCACCCCCCCTTCTATGCTCTCTGGCTTTTAATGAATCAGGCCTCCCGTGGCCAGCTGGCTGCTCAGGTACTGGTGAAATGCTTGTGAGTGTTTTTTCAGGTGGCTGATGTCTCTTAGCTGTGATGTGTGAAATGCAGTATCTCTTTATAGGATGCAATTTTGAGACACAAGGAACGCCTTACTCTCAATTAGGCAAGTATAATTATTCCAATTAACTGGCACCTACTCCACGCTGCTCATCTCTGGTTTGGTTTTGGTTTCTTTTGGGTTTTGGTTTGTTTTTTCTTTTAATTTTTAACTTTTCCTTGGTGAGCAAGCAGCCTCTCTTGCACACCTCCTGCTTGCTGAGCGCTCTCGGATGTCGGGGCAGGAGGGAGACTTGGAGGAGGAATGGGAATTGTCCTTAGGATCTAAAGATGTTTGGAAGTTTTCCTCCAGATGGGTTTCTTGGTAAGACCTCACCTGGAGTGCTGCATCCAGGTCTGGAGCCCTCAACACAGGAAGGACATGGATCTGATGGAGTGGGTCCAGAGGAGGGACATGGAAATGATCAGGGGTCTGGAACACCTCTGCTATGGAACCAGGCTGAGGAATTGGGGGTGTGCAGCCTGGAGGCCTAACAGTGACCTTCCAGTATCTGAGGGGCTACAGGGAGGATGGAGAGGGACTGTGTGCAAGAACCTGGAGGGAAAATGGGTTTAAATTAGAGAAGAGCAGCTTTAGATTGGATGTGAGGAACAAGTTGTGTCCCATGAGGGCAGTGGCACAATGGCACAGGGTGCCCAGGGAGGGGGTTGAGGTCTCATCCCTGGAGATATTCAAGGTGAGGCTTGAAGAGGCTCTGAGCAACCTGATCTAGGTGAGGGTGTCCCTGATACTGCAGGGGGGTTGGGACCTGCAGAGGGCCCTGACAACCCCAATTATTCTGTGACCCTATAAAGAGAAACCTGAGGTCAGCGCTCTGGAACAGGCCCTGTAATTAAGAACTGGTCCTCCTGCTCTGAAATTCTCATTTATTAAGGGCACCATAACGTTGAACAAATGCCAAGGATGTTGCTGAGCCCCCCTGAAGCTCACTGGGGGGATTCCCTCCCCCATCCTGCTCCCAGAGCCCACCCTGACTCCGTCTTCCCCCTCCTCCCCACGGCGGGGTCCGTGTGCCGGCTGGAGGAGCGGGCGAGCAGGGATTGTCTCCTGGTTCCTTTCTTCCCCCAATTTCACCTGCTGTTTTCTCTCCTGCATGCCTTGCCTTGGGAATGACCACAGTTGACATTAAAAAAATGGTGGCAGGTATGGCACAGCCCCTGGCAGGTGACGGGGACACCCGCGTGCATGTGAGCTGCGCTCTCGTGGAACCACCCAATAAGTGGATGAATAAACCTCACCCCCAGTGTTTTCTTCTCCCAAGTCCTGTGGGTTCCTGGAGGCCTGAGAGTGTTTTGTGGATGTCTCAGTTGACTTTTTGTTTTTCCCCAGTGACCCGCTGGAGAAAACCACCTGGGGGAACCTGGGGGCTTGTCACCCCAGCCCCCTGCCTCTGTCTGGTTGGGGACGTGCCACTGTCTCTGTCACATTTGCCTGGGTCCTGTGTGTTTAAACCAGCAGCTGGACTGAAGTGTGGAGGGCTTTGGGTGTTCTTCAGCTTCCCCATGAGCTACCTCTTGTCTTATTTGTGGCCGGTGGCTGTGCAGGGAGGTTTCTTGGTGTGACATTGTGTCTCTCTCAATGTAGACCTTTTGTATCTTCCCTTTTTGTAGTGCTTTTGGTTCCCAGGACCAGCAGCCCTCCAAGGCACACACACAGATTCTCTGCTAAGCCTCAGTCTCCATCCCACATTAGGCCTGAGTCACCTGCACGAGTAACCTGCAGTCCTGTGGTGTCAGGTGGAGCTGGAGATCTGGCTGGGATCATCCATCTCCTTCTGCTAGGGCCAAATTTTAGGAGATTATGAGGATGCTGAGCCCCTGGTCTAGGTTTCCCAGAGAAGCTGTGGCTGCCCCATCCCTGGCAGTGTCTCAGCCCAGGTTGGATGGGGCTTGGAGCAACCTGGGCTGGTGGGAGGTGTCCCTGACTATGGCAGGGGGGTGGCAATGGAGGAGCTTTAAGGTCCCTCCCAACCCAGAGCAGTCTGGGATTCTGTGATCCTGTGGGCTCTCAAGCTGAGACAGACAGAGAGCAGGAGAGGATGGAGACAGACACAGCAGGGAACAGCAAGAGCAAAAGTCATCATTGAGTCCTGACCATAAAACCTCAAGCTCAAAGCATCCTTCCATGAGGAAAGCTGCTCTCCATGAGGGAAGGTGCTCTCCATGATGGAAGGTGCTCTCCATGATGGAAGGAGCTCTCCATGATGGGAGGTGCTCTCCATGATGGAAGGAGCTCTCCATGAGGGAAGGTGCTCTCCATGATGGAGGGTGACCCCCTCCCTGATGGAAGGAGCCTTCCCTGATGGAAGGAGCCCTCCAAGAGCCAGCAGCCTCCTTCCCTGTGCAGCTCCCTGCCTGCTTCTTGCTGCCATCTTGTTGGGCCCCAGCCCAAGCCCCCTCATGTCCTCACCCCCCGTGCCAGCCCTGCATGCAGCATGTTCCGTGTCCCCTCACACGGCTCCGTCCCCGGGGTGCCACCAGCCTGACCTCCCGTTCTTTCTGTGTTCCAGTGGCTTGGTTCTCTTTCGACCCTGGCTCTGCCCACGCTGACATCATCTTTTCCAATGACAACCTGACTGTCACCTGCAACAGCTATGATGACAGGGTGGTGCTGGGGAAAACGGGCTTTTCCAAAGGGCTCCATTACTGGGAGCTGTCGATCGATCGCTACGACAACCACCCCGACCCGGCCTTTGGGGTGGCACGTATTGATGTCCTCAAGGATGCCATGCTGGGCAAGGATGACAAGGCCTGGGCCATGTACGTGGACAATAACAGGAGCTGGTTCATGCACAACAATTCTCACACCAACAGGTAGGTGGTCTGGAAACGGGGTCTTCTTCCCACAGCCCACAGCCCGTGGATTTTCCCGGTGGCACCCACGGTGGTGTAGGATTTATGGTTGGGCTGGGTGATTGTCAGGGTTTAACACTGCCCAGCAATTAAACCCAGTGCCAGATGCTCCCTATTAATCCCCCTCCCTGATAATGGAAGGAGAGAGAATAAGGGAGAGAGACTTAGGGGTCATATACATACAAATATACAGGAAAATTGATCCCAGGTTCCTCCCCCTCTCCCCCAATAACTCTCCCATCCCCACTGAGGCTGCAGGGCAGCCCTGGGAAAGTCCAGGCTGGAATCCTGGGCTCAGGAGCAGTTGGGAGCTGGAGGCAGGAACACACAGATTCAGGCTGGGATGGATCAGGAGCACAGGCAGAGGAAGGGATGGAATCCTCCCAGGATGCTGAAGCAAACAGGGAGAGGGGAAGAAGGGGAAGCAGGAAGGGGTTTGACCCTGGTGATCCCTCCAATTTCTGCTGAGGATGAGGTGTATGGGATGGAATCCTCTGTTTGGTCAGTTTTGGTCATTTCTCTTGTCTGTTCCTCCCCAAAGGAGGTTCCAGGTGTGACCTCTTGACTCCTTTTCTCCTTCCAGAGGGCAAAATGTTCCTCAGAGCTGAGCAGTGCCCTTGGTTCTGCACCCCAGGCTCTGGCTGTACCTGTAAATATTGAGTGGGATCAGTCCCAGCAGCAGCCACTGCCTGAGAAACTTGCTGTTCATTTCAGCAGTGCAGCTGCCTGCAAGAAACTCAGCTGAAAGCAGAATGACAAGACAGAAAATCCCCTTTATCCTGGCCCAAAGCAGGACAATGATCTTGAAGGTCCTTTCCAGCCATGATGATGACTCTGTGATTCTACAGGTGCCCATGGGACATTGCTCCCCATCACCTCTTCTAGAGGTTGTGCCCTCACCTAAAGCAAAGGATGATCCAGGGAAATGGTGGTTTCCCCAACTTTGGACACTTTTAAGACTCAGCTGGACAAGGTGCTGGGCCATCTTGTCTAGACCAAGCTTTTACCAGGAAAGGTTAGACTGGAGGGTCCTTCAGGTCCCTTCCAACCTGGAATTCTCTGACTCCCAGCCTCCATGGTTCTGCCTTGCTCCAGTTCCCCTTCCCTGCCTCCTGCAATTCTTTCTCTGCTGACTCTGTCCCTGAGCACCTGTGGCACCAATCCTGCCAACCCCCCCTTCCCACTAACACCCAAAGCCTTGCAACTTGTGCAACAGGAAAGTAGTGTTTGATATTGTCCTTGTGCCTCAGTTTCCCCGTGGCACAGTAGGGATGGGGGCTGTGAATCTTTGGGGGAACCTGGGGTCACCTTTCTGCAGCCATTCCCTGATGGCTCAGGAGGTTTTGGAGTGGTCCCTGCTCCAGTGGCTTTTCCCCTGGGAGGTGTTGCTGTGGCTGCTCTGCTCAGTAGCTTGGGTTTTGGGGACATCTCAGCAAGCTGAGGGGACCTCTGCAAGAAGCTTGAGGAGGAGGAGGTGTCCATGGACTTGGGAGCACAGCTGGGATGGGTACAGGTCATCACCTGGATCCTGGGAGCTGGGAAGTTCAGCACCCTTGAGGTCCAGGAGCTTGAGGGACATTCAGCCACAAAAATGTCCTGATTTTCTTCTTGTCCCCACAGAACTGAGGGCGGGATAACAAAAGGTGCCACAGTGGGAGTGCTGCTGGATTTGACCAGAAGGACCTTGACTTTCTCCATCAATGAGGACCAGCAAGGGCCTGTTGCCTTTGAGAACCTGGAGGGCCTTTTCTTCCCTGCAGTCAGCCTCAACAGAAACGTGCAGGTATGTGCTTTGCCCCTGCTCTGCATCTCCACAGCAGGACATCCCATGGCTGTCCTCCAGCTGGCTGGAGAGCCCCTCCAGTGATGCTGTCACTCTTGATGCTTCCTTCTGGGGACTTTGTGGAGTTGGGGAGGGCTCTTGTGCAACAGGACTGGCTTGGAAAGAGCTGAACTTACACCCTAAACCACCTGTGGGGCTCTAAAATCAGGACAGGCCTCCCTGCTGCCTCTGGCTTCCCACTCCAGAATTCTCCATCAGGGCTGCTGAAGCACCAGAGTTCCCCAGCCCTCCCTGGTTGGTGGGGTTTGACAGCTCCACTTGGTGGAGCTGACAGGTATGGAGGGACACAGAATCCCAGAATCATTTGGGTTGGAAAGGAGCTCTGGGATCCTCAAGTCCAACCCTTGATCCACTCCCCCCGTGGTTCCCAGCCCATGGCACTCAGTGCCACATCCAGGCTCTTTTTAAAAACCTCCAGGGATGGAGAATCCACCCCTTCCCTGGGCAGCCCATTCCAGTGTCTGATCACTCTCTCCATAAAGAATTTCTTCCTAATCTCCAACCTAAACCTCCCCTGGCAGAGCTGAAGCCCATGGCCTCTTGTCCTGGGAGCAGAGCCCAACCCCCCCCTGGCTCCAACCTCCTTTCAGGGAGTTGGAGAGAGTGATGAGGTCTCCCCTGAGCCTCCTCTTCTCCAGCCTCAACACCCCCAGCTCCCTCAGCCTCTCCTCATAGGGTCTGTGCTCCAGTCCCTTCACCAGCCCAGTTGCCCTCCTTTGGACCTGCTCCAGCACCTCAATCTCCTTCCTGAACTGGGGGGCCCAGAACTGGACTCAGTTCTCAAGCTGTGGCCTCCCCAGCAGAGGGAACTTTTCTTTCCTGCTTCTCCAGGCTCCTGCTGGCTTCACATCCATCACTGGCACCGTGGCTTCCCCTGGACTCCACTCAGCATTCCTCATTCGTTCCCTTTTTAGTGCCTGCTTTGGAGCTGCTCATTTTTTTTTCCCCTGGAGGAAATTGAAGGGATTTTCCCCTCCACATCCCCCTGGAGCTCAGTTCCCTGTCTCTCATTCCAGGTGACTCTGCACACCGGGCTGCCCGTCCCGGAATTCTACACCTCACGCTCAGCCATGCCATGAGGATGCTCCCGGAGCCGGCTGCCTCTTCCCGGGATGGGAGGAGCCAGCCCGTTCCCTCCCGCGGGATGAGCCCACCGGGTCCCTCTCTGCCACCAGCCCAGGGAGGCAAAACGGGAAGGAAGAACCTGGGGCTTTTTTGGCCATCTCTGGGCTCCCCCCTCCCGCGCTGTCCTGTGTGTGTGCTTTGCTGTTTAGCTCTTTTTTGGCTGATGAAGTCCTTAGGTAGCCTGAGATGTTCCTCTGTGTCTGCTTTTAGGTTTGGGTTTATTGATTTGAGTTCGGGTTTGGGTTTGTTTGGGGTTTTTCTTTTTTTTTTTTTTTGGGGGGGGGGTGGGGTTAAAGGGGGGCAGCTTCATCTCGTTTGGAAATGCACTTTTCCCTCCAGTGGGAGTGGCTGGAGGCACCAAGGAAGGACCAGACCAACCCCTCTGGCCCACACCAGCCCTGGGACTTTGCAGGACAGTTCTTTCCTCCTCCCCATGGCCTTCTTGCAGAGCACCCTTGGTCACATGTAGAGGTGGGTCCTGGATTACCAGTCAAGTCTCCATGTCCTTACTGGCCCTGTCCCTCGTCCCCATGAGGCATTTCTGTGGGGTGCAGGAGGATGCCACCCTGTCCCTGGGTGCTCTGGGTGCCAGCAGACCCTCAGTCTGGTGCCCCCCCAGCTCCCCACAGCCTGGCACACGTGCCACAGCCATACAGTCAGGGAGCCTTCACCTGGCTCTCTGCAGATTAGTCTTTATTTTTTTATAGTTGCCAAGCCTTAAAAACTACCTGATAGTGTCCTTCCATTCACAGGAGAACTCATTCTACAGTGAGGGAGCCCAGGGATGGGGATGGGGATGGGGATAGGGATGGGGATAGATGAGGATGGAGACAGGTGAGGATGGGGATGGGGATGGGGATGGGGATGGGGATGGGGATAGGGATGGGGATAGATGAGGATGGAGACAGGTGAGGATGGAGATGGGGATGGGGATAGGGATAGGGATAGGGATAGGGATAGGGATAGGGATAGGGGTGGGGATGGGGATGGGGATGGAGATGGAGATGGAGATGGAGATGGAGATGGAGATGGAGATGGAGATGGAAATAGACATGGAGATGAAGATGAAGTTAGAGATTGATGAGGATGGAGATGGGGATAGGGATGGGGATGAAGATGGAAATGGAGATGGAGGTGGAGATAGATGGAGATGGAGATGGAGATGGAGATGGAGATGGAGATGGAGATGGAGATGGAGATAGGGATGGAGGTGGAGGTGGACATGGACATGGAGATTGAGTCAGAAATAGGAGGATGGAGGTAGATGAGGAGGGAGATGGGGATGAGACAGGGATGGGAATGGAGATAGGGATGGAAATTGAGATGGAGATGGAGATGATGGGGATGGGGGTGAGAGTCGGGGTGGGGATGGGGAGAGGATGGGGATGGGGATGGGGATGGGGAGGAAGGAGAGCTGGCCACAGCCCTGCCACGCACTCAGGAATTGGCACCCCCTGCCTTGCCTGCTCCTGCTGCTGGCAGCAGTTCATCCCCTTCAGCCTCCACTCCCTCCCATGACTTCCTGGTAATTCAGAGGCAGGAGAAGAGCAGGAGGTGGTTGGCCCCATGGCCCAGGGTGCCTGCATGCACATGTCCCCACACACCTGGCTCTTTGGTCCCTGGCTGTCCCCAGGTGACAGGGCTACCAGGGGGATGCTCCAGGAGAACCAGGTCCAGCAGACAACTGTAAATAAACCTTCCCTCCCAGGCTGCCCTCCTCCAGGCCGGGTCCATGCCTTCCCCTGTTACTCTGGTTTTAAGTTTACCTGATTTCTTGTATGGGTGCTACAACCTTGTCAGCTCACACGAGGAGTTCCTCTCAGCTGCTGGGGAGCCGTGTTGCAGGACAACACCCGGCAGCATTTTGGTCAATGCCTGAGGAGCCCCCGTGGCTGGCACACCCGGGGCTCCTCAGCCATTCTCCCCCCTTTCTTTAGGATGTTCATGGTGCTTATTAGACCCCCAGTGATTGTAAAACGTTGCCCTGTGCTGCCATGATAGCTGCCTACAGCCGCCGTACTGAAGAGAAGTGTCATGTGTGCTGTTCCAATAAAGGACTTTTATGAGAGAAGGGCAGAGCTTCCCAGAGCATCTCTGTGACAAGGCAGCCCCTGCCAACACTCCACACCTTGTCCCCTTCCTGCAGCACCCTGCACTCTCCCCATCAGGCAGCAGAACTCGGTTCATGGGATGGAGGGGGGCATGGGAGGCAGCTGAAGCCCACCCTGAGGAGGGCAGAATGGGAGCTTTTTATTTTCTACCCCATGACCACGAGATGCTGTGCTACCCCTATGGGGCTCTTGGGGAGCTAACCCAGGCACAGTCATGAGCCCCAGATCCAGCAGCCCTACCTGTCATAGTCACAGACTGGTTTGGGTTGGGAGGGACCTTAAAGCTCCTCCATTGCCACCCCCTGCCATGGTCAGGGACACCTCCCACCAGCCCAGGTTGCTCCAAGCCCCATCCAACCTGGCCTGAGACACTGCCAGGGATGGGGCAGCCACAGCTTCTCTGGGAAACCTGGCACAGGGGCTCAGCACCCTCACAACAAACTATTTCTTCCTCACATCTCATTTTAATCTCCTGTCTTCCAACTTCCCTCATCCCATCCCTCCCTGCCCTTGTCCCCAGTCCCTCCCCAGCTTTCCTGGAGCCCCTTCAGGCACTGGAAGGTGCTCTAAGGTCTCCCCATTGCAGCCTTCTCTTCTCCAGCCTCAACACCCCCAACTCTCTCAGCCTGGCTCCAGAGCAGAGCTGCTCCAGCCCTCCCAGCAGCTCCAGGGACTCTGGACTCACTCCAACACCTCCATCTCCTTCTGGGCTTGGGGACCCCAGAACTGAACCCAGCACTGCAGAGGGGGTCTCACAAGACTCTCATGAGCATGAGGAGCAGTGACATTCCCCATTCCACACGTGGGTGCTGAGCTGGGACAGTAGGAGAGGGAAGGGTGACATGGGCCTATGGCTGCAGCCATCAGGATGGGAGCCTGGGTGCTGAGGGATGATCCTGGGTGCTGAGGGATGGCCCTGGGTGCCAAGCAGCCAGGATGTAAGGCAGGAGGGATGGCACCCAGCAGGAGGGAGGAATTACTTGGGCTGGATCCCAAGAAGCATCTCCCTGAGGGGCAAATAGTGCAGCCACCCCAAGACCAGACCCTGCCCAGAGACCCATCCAAGCCAAGAGATGGTGGCAAGGTCCAGGTGGGGAAGACAAAGTTTTGAAACAATGAGATGTCAAGAAGTGATGGCTGCAATGCAGTGCTGGCAACATTTAAATCCCCTGGGTGTGTGTGGGGGGGGAAGTCTTTTTTTCAGAAATAGGGGTAAATGCTAAAGGGCTGAGTGGTGGCAGGGGCATTTCTGAAAGGAAGACAAGGAAGGTTTTCCAGGGGCCTGAGAAGGTCTCTCCCTTGGGTTAGTGGATCCTGCTCTACATTTCCTCAGGCCCTCAGGGGAGGTTTGCACTGTGAGCTCAGCATGGGCTCGAATCCAGGGCTCCAGAAAAAAAGCCTCCAGTATGTTGCATTAAGTCCATTTATGTCTCAGGGCAATCCTCATCCTTCCCAGAGAGGGAACATGTCCTTGAACTGGGGATACTGGGAACTCCATCATCCCTGCAGCGTGTGAGGAGGGGGCCAGAGGACACCCACCACCCAGAAACAGGTGTCAGGGGAGAGATCCTGGCAAGGATCCCACCTGGACAGCCACCCCCTGGCACATCAGCGAGAGGAGTCCCATCCCCTTCCCCTTCCCCCAGATGGATTTCGGGAGGGGAGGGCAGGCAGGGGAGGGCAGAGCCGGCACCGAGCCCCGAGGAGGCAGCTGGGAAAGTCCTGGAGCTGCTGGGAAGAGCTTCCCCGCCATTTCCAGAGGGGTTGTGGAGCAGGAAGAGAGTGAGGAGGAGGTGACGGGAGTGAGGGCAGGGAGATGGCAGCAAAGGGGGGTCAGGGAGCAGGGATGCTGGGGGGGGGATGCAGAGGGGGGTATCGGGGGAGAGAGTGCACGGAGAGGGGGTGCAGGGGGAGGGAGGGGGTTAAAGGAGAGGGTGGGATGGGAACACTTTCCCTCTCGTCCTTGCCACCCGCATTTCTCTCCGGGACGGACCTCGCACGGACCCCCAGAGCCCCCCACCCCCTGCCCCCTGCCCGGGCGGGGCTCTGCGGGGGGCGGTCCCACGCACCCGTCCCAAGTGCCCCCTCCTCCTGTCACATCCCCGGGACACCCCCTCTCTGCACCTTCCTGGGGTCTCTCCCCTCCCCTTCGATGCATCCCCAGGGCGGTGACACCTTCGGAGACACCCCCGCTCCCTGTTGCACACCCCCCCCTGGACACCCCGGGTGTGGGGCCTCTTGAGCACCCCCTTTGCGCGTTCCTGGGGTCCCCCCTTTGTACCCCTCCCTCTACATCCCCGGGACAGTGGTCCCAAGCGTGCCCCCCGCTTTGTGCGGGGTCCCCAAGTTCCCCACTTTGTCACATACACCCTCCCGTGTACCCCCAGGGGCAGTCCCCAGGCTCCCCCCTTAGAAACCACCATTGTGCACCCTTGGGGGTGGTCTCCAGGGCCCCCCCTTTATAGCCTCCCTCTTACGCCCCCCGCGGGGCAGTCCCCAGAGCCCCCCACTTTGTAGCCCCGCTGGTGGCTGTCCCCAACTCCCTCACTTAGTCGCCCCCCACCGTGTACCCCCGGGGGGCAGTCCCCAGAGCCCTCCCACTTTACAACCCCCTTGGGGGCGGTCCCTAAGGTCGCCCTCCCTCCGTAACCCTTTTGGGGTGCTCTCCAGGGTCCCCCCATTGTAGCCCCTCCCATGCACCCCCAAGGGCGGTCCCCAGGGTCCCCCCTTTGTAGCCCCCCTTGCGCACCTCTGGGGGGCGGTCCCCAGAGTCCCCCTCCCCTTGTAACCCCCCATACACCTCGGGGGGGCGGTCCCCAGAGCCCTCTCCCCTTACAACCCCCCATACACCCCGGGGGGCGGTCCCCAGAGTCCTCCTCCCCTTGTAACCCCTCCATACACCCCGGGGGGCGGTCCCCGGGCCCCCCCTTTGCCGTTCCCACCCCAGGAATGGGCGGTCCGTCCCGGTGCCCTCCCCGAGGTGCCGGTAGCCCGGCCCAGCCGCCCAGCTCAGCCCCGGGGCGGTGCCATCCCGGGGCGGAGGCGGAACCCGGTGCCGATTGTGGTCAAACCCCGACGGCGACAGTGTTTATTACCCACCCCCCCACTAACTCCCCCCTCCCCCCCAAAGCCCCCCGTGTGTGTGTCCCCCCGCAGCTCTGTCGGGATGTCGCGACCCTTGTCGGATCAGGAGCGGCGGCGGCAGATCAGCATCCGCGGGATCGTGGGAGCTGAGAACGTGGCGGAGCTGAAGCGGGGCTTCAACCGGCACCTCCACTTCACCCTGGTCAAGGACCGCAACGTGGCCACCCCCCGGGACTACTACTTCGCCCTGGCCCACACCGTGAGGGACCACCTGGTGGGACGATGGATCCGAACCCAACAGTACTACTATGAGAAGGACCCCAAGGTGGGAGTCGGGGGGGATTGGGATGGGGGGGGGGGGAAACACCCCTCTTTTCCAGGGAGGCTGGTGGGAATCAGAGAATGGGTTGGGTTGGAAAAATCCTTTTAAGATCTTTAAGCTCAGCAAATCCAACTGTTGAAGCCCCCCCCACCTGACCCCCAAGGTGGGGCTCATGTCATGGGATTTTATCCAGCCTTGGGTGCTCCTTTCCTCTGGGAGCCCGCGGTGGGGAAAGCAGAGAACGGAGAGAGGGGGGGGGAAAGGGAGGGAGAGGACACGCTCTTTTTTGGGGGGGCGTTTAGGGCTATTCCCCTTAACTTTGCCAAGTTGAAGGACTGGACTTTAACAGGCAAGGCCATTGGCCTTTGCTTTGCAAAACAAACAGAGCTGAGGCTGCCCGGCAGCTGGGAGCAGGGCATGGGAACAGCGCTTGTTGTCCCGCAGCGCTGGCGTGGGTGCGGTCTAACCCGGAGCAGCTGCAAAGCCTTCTAAGGGTGAAGGAGCTGAAAAGCTCAACCGAACCCCGAACCGGCTGCGAACGAGTCTGGTTTCAAATAAATGCAAGCTCAGGCATCCTGAGGGTGAGAGACCTCGGGAGGTTCTGGGCTGCTGCTCTTCTGCTCTGGCTTGTAGGGAGCTCGGGGCTCCAGCTGCTCTGGGATTAAGGAGTAAATCCCCTCCTGACACCTGGGCAAGGCTGTCTGCTCCAATTTTCTCCCCACAAACACCTCACTGGGACCATGCCAGCCCCTGGTAACTCAACACCCCCTTCACTCATGTCCTGTAGGCGTGAGAAAAAAAGCTGAGCTTCTTCCAGGGCTTGGATGTGGGGTGTCTCCAGTATGGCTGACCCACGCCGGGTCTCATCCACCCAGCACTGCTGCCCCCAGCTCTGCTGGGATCAAACCAGTAATCCCAACCCGTCCTGCCCAGCACATCCCATCACCGTCCCCAGCCCGACCCCACACAGCTCCTGGGGGAGAAACCCGTGGAGTCAGCACCTTCCTCCAGCTTAAATCCATCCTTAAAACCTGCCAGTGCTGACACTGGGGGTGGCTCACACAATCCTCTGCTTCCCTGGCCTCATCCTGCACCCATCATATCAGCCAGAGGGGACACGAGAGCACCCAGTCCTCCTGGGGCCGACCCCCCGCTCGTCCTCCTGGGACCGACCCCCCCTCGTCCTCCTGGGACCGACCCCCCCTCGTCCTCCTGGGACCAACCCCCCCTCATCCTCCTGGGACAAATTCCCCCATCCTCCTCGGACTGACCCCCCCGTTATCCTGGGACTGACCCCCCCATTATCCTGGGACCAACCCCCTGTGCTCCTGGGACCAACATCCCCATCCTCTTGGGACTGACCCCCCCGTTCTGGGACCAATCCCCTGTTCTGGGACCGAGCTCCCCCTCTCCTCCTGGGACTGACCCCCCTGTGCTTTTAGGACCAATTCCCCCGTCCTCCTGGAACCAACTGCCCCGTACTCCTGGGAACAGTTCCCCCATCCTCCTGGGACTGACCCCCCCATCCTCCTGGGACCAATTCCTCCATCCTCCTGGGACCCACCCCACCCCATTCTCCTGGGACCAGACCCCCTCTGTGCTCCTGGGACACCGACCCCCTGGGGACAGCAGAGGACAGCGGTGTCCCCGCAGCTTTGGGATGTGCCTGCCCCCAGTGGCTCACTTGGTTTTCCGGTTGCTTTGCAGCTTGGGGGACGTTTCCTAATTCCTCTTAAACTTTAAACTTTGTACTGACTGCCAGGGCCACCAGCACGCTGGGAGTGACCATCCTGAAGCTGTCCCTGTTCTTGGGCAGGACTCCAGGGCTTCTCCAAATAAAACCAGCTCAGGAACTGGCAGCAGCAGGAGCTTGGCCACCTCCAAAGAACTCCAGTCCACAAATTCCTGGTGCAGGCCCCCCTGAGATTTGGGATTTTCCCTCTTGCTTTGAGATAACACCCAGCAGCAGCTTCTGGGGGCCACAGGAGCCTCCTCTGACCCCATGAGGGTGACCAGGAGGGTGGTTTTCTCTTTCAGAGGATTTACTACCTCTCCCTGGAGTTTTACATGGGGCGGACACTGCAGAACACCATGATTAACCTGGGGCTGCAGAATGCTTGTGATGAAGCCATCTACCAGGTAAGGACCCAAACCAGGTGGGCTCCAGGCTCTCCAACTCCTGGAAATGTTTGTGTTTTATGGCACTGACTGCACACACTGCTCCTGGAGCCACAGGAGAGGCTTTCACAGATAAATAACAGCTCCAGAACCTGCTCTCCAAATGCTCAGCTGGTGCTGGGGCTGTGTGCTGGGGGATGCCAACCCTGCTGAGGTGGAGGGTGAAGCCCAAACAGTGCATGGAAACTTGTGGTTGGGTGTTTAAGGGCATTAATAGTGAGATATGACATAAAATAATCAGTGGCAGAGGGGATGAAAACCTTGATCTGACTCCACCACAGCCTGGTGCTGGCATTGTCTGGCACCTGAGTTATCAGAAGGGTTTTGGGTGGCTCCTTTCCCTCCTGCCCTGTGCTTGCACCCCTGGGGACCAACGTGGCTGGGGCAGGAGCAGCATTCCAGCAAATGTATTCAAAGGAGAGGAACCTATTTTTAGGGTTTTTTGTTGTTGTTGTGGTGGTGTTTGGGTTTTTTTGTTGGTGTTTTGGTTTGGGTTTTTTTATTTGTGGTTGCCCCCTGCTTGGCAGTCTTCAAGGCCAGGTTGGACAAGGCTTGGAGTAACCTGATCTTGTGGGAGGAATCCTTGCCTATGGCAGTGGGGTTGGAGCTGGGTGGTCTTTAAGGTCTCTCCCAAGCCAAACTAGTCTGTGGTCCTATGATTTTTTAAATTTTTTTATCTCCTGACCTTGCCATGAGTGCTGCCCAGCTGGGGTGAGGGTGGAGGGGAAGAGCCTGGGATGCTGGGTGGTGGAAGACTTAGAGAAGCATAAAGTAGGAAGTCCTTTGGGAATCATCCTCTTTGTGGTGATGGCAGGTAAAGCTCTGGAGGGAAATCCTCCTTCCTGCATGTGCTGAGGCCCCTGGACACCTAAATACAAATTTCAGGTATTTCTGTTGGCATTCAGGGCTGGTGATGATGCTCAGAGCTGTGCAGCTGTAACCACACGTGAGAGCAGGGCTGTCCCTGCTTGCTGTGACCATGAGACATCAGATCAAAGGGTTTCCATGTGAAAAGGTGGCTCAGCCCTGGCAGGGCACCATCTCTTTTTTTCCTGCTGAGCTGTCTGTGGATCTTTGCATAGGCAAAACCTCTTCCTCCCTCCCACAGCATTCCAGGCTGGAAAGTTTCAATTTCCTTGTAGAAGTGGTGGAACTTCTCTGTGTGTCACCATTAAAGGGCAAGCCTGGAGCCAGGAGGTGCTGGGAGACAGGAGCCTGGTGCCTGCCCCATGGGGCTGGGGAGGGAGGGCATGATTCCTGGGAGACCTGCCTGGAATGTCTGGGACCACCAGAGCAGCACCCTGGTGTCCTCCACACCCCCAGGATCTTATCCATGTCCCTATGGCTCATCAAGGCCATGTTCAAGGTCAGGGGCACGTGTGTCCCTTGTAAAGTGACTTGGACACCAGAGATGGTCCCCACGACACCATGGGGTGGCAGCTGTGGGGGAAAGGAGCTGCTTTGGGTGGGAAGCTCCATGTCCCAGCTGCAGGGGTGGGTCTTGCCTTTCCACTTCTCCTGGAACCCACCTGCTAGGGGCACTAGGGGCAGCACCCAGGGGTGCACACCAGCAGCACCTCCCCACCATGGTGCTGGGCAACTCTGAGAACCTCAAGCCCATCACCTTCTTCTTCTCCTCCCTAGCTTGGGCTGGACATGGAAGAGCTGGAGGAAATTGAGGAGGATGCTGGGCTTGGCAATGGTGGGCTTGGCAGGCTTGCTGGTGAGTCAGCCCCAAAAAGGTCTCGTGCATTGGGAGATACCTCATTTTGGGGGGGTTACTGCTCCATCCTTTCCCTTCATGGAGCCAGAGGTGCTGGGTGGCCAGCAGTGCCTGCTGGGCTTGTGTCCCTGAGGGGTGGCTGTCACCTTCCTCTGGGGAGAAGGAGCTGGTGTGTCCTGAGCAGCTCATCTGGCTGCTGCCTTCTCTCCTGGCAGCTTGTTTCCTCGACTCCATGGCCACCCTGGGGCTGGCTGCCTACGGCTACGGCATCCGCTACGAGTACGGCATCTTCAACCAGAAGATCCGGGATGGGTGGCAGGTACTGCTGGAGATGTCTGGCCCTTACCTTCCCCTGGCACAGCCAAAACCAGCCCCACCCCATAGAGCAGGCCAAAATCAGGGGGTAGGGACACTCCTGTAGCTCAAGGCAGAGTCAGGGCTGTGATATTTAAAGCTTGTCAGATGTTTCCTCAAACGGGTTTAACTCCCATGCAAGCACAGAGCATCCCTCCCTGAGCTGTCCCTGCTTGTCCTTCATCCCAGCTGGCTCCAGTGCATGGGGTTGGGGATCAGCCTGGTGTCACCATTCCCAGCAGAGCCCATTAGTGGCTGAGAGGAGGGGAGAAGATCCATCCCACTAATTAGCAAAGCTGTGGAGCAGGTGAGGGTGGAGAAGTCCTATCCCAGCTCCTTGGGGGGCTGTGGGGGGTGGTTTCACTCAGGGGGTGCAGGCGTGGGGAATCACAGAATCATTAAGGTTGGAAAAGATCTTTAAGATCATCAAGTCCAGTCATCAACCCAGCACCACCATGACCACTGAGCCATGTCTGGAAGTGCTGCATCCACACATCTTTTGAACACCTTCAGGGATGGGGACTCCACCACTGCTCTGGGCAGCCTGGGCCAAGGTCTGACCACTCTTTCAGTAAAGAAATTGTTCCCAATAGCCAACCTGAGCCTCTCCTGCTCAACTCGAGTCCAGATTCACCCCCCTCATCCCTTCTCCACCTGCTTGGGTAGAAGCATCAGAGGTTGGTTTGTAACTGGAGTGGACAAGGTGTGGTGTGTAGCAGCGAAACCCCTGGTGGGAGACAATCCCATGGAGTCAAAATCCAGGTTTAGAGCAGGCAGGCTCCAAAGCATCATCCCATGGCACGACCCGGGGTGGTCCCCAGGCCTGGGTGGACTCATCAGTGCTCTCCATCCCTCTGGCAGGTGGAAGAAGCTGATGACTGGCTCCGACATGGCAACCCCTGGGAGAAAGCCCGTCCTGAGTACATGCTGCCCGTGCACTTCTACGGCCGGGTGGAACACGGTGCTGCCGGTGCCAAGTGGGTCGACACCCAGGTATGGCTTGAGGTTCATCACCTGCTCTGCCTGGCTGGCTCTGTCCCAGGCACGGGTCCTGCTGGCATCCTGGCTGGAGTGGGTGGCACTGGTGAGGTTGCTTCCCTGGGGTGGAAAAGGTGGTGATGAAGCAGAATGAGGAGGAGATGAACACAGGAACACGTTTTGCTTCTCCGTGTCTGCAGCCCAAAGCACCTTCAGCAGGTCTGTGTGCAATGCACAGCCTGGCACAAAGGCTTAAACAAAGCTTCTCCTGACCCTCATGACCTTCTCTCCATCCCCTGAGAGCTTTGGGCAAACCCCAGCCACTGGGCAAGCCCAGGGACCCAGCCTTGGTGGGGTCTACCAGGCACATCCCCAGCATGGGCACCTCCTGAAGGTGGATGCAACCCCAAGCTCCCTCCTGTAGGAGGGTGTGTGGGATGGAAGGGCTCCACAAGGGACACCAGCCCTGCTCCAGCTGCCTTGCCCATCTCCTAGGTGGTGCTGGCCCTGCCCTATGACACCCCTGTGCCCGGGTACATGAACAACACCGTCAACACCATGCGCCTCTGGTCAGCCCGGGCACCCAATGACTTCAACCTGCAGGACTGTAAGTGGGTGCTGGGGGGGTGCTGAGGGGGGAGAGGGCACACAACAGGGTCCCACATCCACCTCGTTTCTCTGTTCCTCCCCAGTCAACGTTGGAGACTACATCCAGGCTGTGCTGGACAGAAACCTGGCAGAGAACATATCCCGTGTCCTCTACCCCAATGACAACGTAAGTTGGGGTGGGGGTGTTCATGGTTTGGGGGGGGTAAAGGTTGTGGAGGAGTTCCTCTTGCTTGGACATTTTTACCAAGGGGGACTTCATGTAAAAATGGAGTGATGGGATGAGGGGGAAGGGTTTCCAGATGGAAGAGGAGAGATGGAGAGGAGATGTGAGGGAGAACTAGTTTGTTGTGAGGGTGCTGAGCCCCTGTGCCAGGTTTTCCAGAGAAGCTGTGGCTGCCCCATCCCTGGCAGTGTCTCAGCCCAGGTTGGATGGGGCTTGGAGCAACCTGGGCTGGTGGGAGGTGTCCCTGACCGTGGCAGGGGGTGGCACTGGGTGATTTTTCAGACCAGGGAGAACAGGTTTTGACAAAGCTCTGGATGTAAACATCTCAATCTCCATGCTAAAATCAGGGCAGTGAGAAGGTGCTGGGGTTATTGCTGCTGGGGGAAAGCTCTGGAGGTTTGCAGCTCCTCCTGGGCAGCATGGTGCCATCCTCCCTGTCCTCTGCTCCCAGTTTTTCGAGGGGAAGGAGCTGAGGCTGAAGCAGGAGTACTTCGTGGTGGCTGCCACTCTCCAGGACATCATCCGACGCTACAAAGCCTCCAAATTCGGGAGCACGGAGAGCGTCCGGACTGTGTTTGATTCCTTCCCTGACCAGGTAGGAGCCAGGGTTGCTCTGAGCTGTGCCTCAGAACTCCTTTCACTGTCTCCCAGATGCACACCCATAGCTGGAAAGGTTTTGTGGACCTTCCATGGGTGCCAGTGTCCAGCTGACATGGGCAGTGGGATGCCCGTGGTTCACAGAATCGTGGAACCACCATGCTGGGAAAGGACCTTCAAGGTCATTCAGTCACACCATTAGTGTCCCCATGTGCCACCCCTGCTCTTCCCCACAGGTTGCCATCCAGCTGAACGACACACACCCTGCCATGGCCATCCCTGAGCTGATGAGGATTTTTGTGGACATCGAGAAGCTGCCATGGAACAAGGTAGGGAGACCCAAGGAGACCCGAGTTAGGGCTCCTGGGTCCCTTCTGCTTCCACCCACCCACAGCCAAGGAGCTGAGGAACCAGTTCTGTAGCTGCTGGTGGCCTGGGGAGTGATGTGGAGCAGTCAGGTCAGGTTTAACCAGCCCAGACTTGGAGAAGCCAGCTCAACCGTGCTGCTGGCCACTGTGGGAGGACCATTAGTGGGTGCTGGCACCCACCAGGAGCTGCCTCCACCCTCACCACTGGTCCTCACCCTGGCAGGCCTGGGACATCACCAAGCAAACCTTTGCCTACACCAACCACACAGTGCTGCCTGAAGCCCTGGAGAGGTGGCCCGTGGACCTGGTGGAGAAGCTGCTCCCCAGACACCTGCAGATCATCTATGAGATCAACCAGAGACACCTGGATGTGAGTGCCTCAGGGCTGCATGGGGGACCTCTCCAGAGCAGGTGATGAGGGTGTGCACGAGTTGTGCAGCCAGGATGCACAACCTGATGGTGTCGGGTGTGTGGCCAGGGGGTTTTGGGAGGGTGATGTCTAGGAAAATCCTTCCCACCAGTCTATCTGCTCCCTCCAGTCTTTTCAAGACTTCACCCAGTGCTCCAGGAGCCTCCCCAGTGGCATTTCTTTGCTCTTTAAATTCAATCCTGGAGAAGGATGAGGGTGGGGGGTACAAAGGGGATGGTGGTTTGGCCTCCTGCTCCTGGCACATGGCGTTTTGGGGAGCCATTGAGTGGGACATCCCAAAACACTGCTCACCACCTCTCTGGCCTCCACCTGCAGCACATTGCATCCCTCTATCCTAATGACGTGGACCGGCTGAGGAGGATGTCCCTGATAGAGGAGGAAGGCACCAAGAGGATCAACATGGCCCATCTCTGCATCGTGGGCTCCCACGCTGTCAATGGCGTGGCCAGGATCCACTCTGAAATTGTCAAGACTGAGGTGTAAGCAGGGAGAGGGAGGTGGTGGTGGCTCAGCCTCAGCTTGGCAATGGTGGTGGTGCCAGGTGGGTGAGCCTGAGGCTGTCCCCTCCTCACCCTTGCAGGTTCAAGGACTTCGCAGCCCTGGAGCCAGAGAAGTTTCAGAACAAAACCAACGGCATCACCCCACGGCGCTGGCTCCTGCTCTGCAACCCGGGGCTGGCAGAGCTCATTGCAGAGGTGACAGCACAACCCCCACCCTTCCCAGCCCCCACGGATGCTGCTCAGCCTCAGACATCTGCATCTTGTGGATCACAGAATCCCAGACTGGTTTGAGTTGGGATGGACCTAAAAAAAAACCAAAAACGGAGTCCCAACCCCCCTGCCATGGTCAGGGACACCTCCCACCAGCCCAGGTTGCTCCAAGCCCCATCCAACCTGGGCTGAGACACTGCCAGGGATGGGGCAGCCACAGCTTCTCTGGGAAACCTGGCACAGGGGCTCAGCACCCTCACACCAAACTATTTCTTCCTCACATCTCATCTCTCTTCCATCTGGAAACCCTTCCCCCTCATCCCATCCCTCCCTGCCCTTGTCCCCAGTCCCTCCCCAGCTTTCCTGGAGCCCCTTCAGGCACTGGAAGGTGCTCTAAGGTCTCCCCATTGCAGCCTTCTCTTCTCCAGCCTCAACACCCCCAACTCTCTCAGCCTGGCTCCAGAGCAGAGCTGCTCCAGCCCTCCCAGCAGCTCCAGGGCCTTCTCTGGTTGCCTCTCACCCAAGTCCCCTTCTGCTTTCTGAGTGCTGGTGGCTTTGCTGGATGGGAGCCACATGTCCAGTGAAGGCGACTGTCCCCATTCCAGGATCAACCTCTGCTTCTTGCTCCTTTTGCAGAAAATAGGGGAGGAGTACGTGCGGGACCTGAGCCAGCTGACAAAGCTGCAGGAGTTTGTGGATGATGAGCTCTTCATCCGAGAGGTTGCCAAAGTGAAGCAGGTGAGGAGTGGGAGGCAGAAGGGATGCAGGGTGGAGGAGAGGCTGGGGATTGATGTTCTCTCTGTTCCACACTCAGGAGAACAAGGTGAAGTTCGCTCTGTACCTGGAGAAGGAGTACAAAGTGAAGATCAACCCTTCCTCCATGTTCGACGTGCATGTGAAGAGGATCCACGAGTACAAGAGGCAGCTGATGAACTGTCTGCACATCATCACCATGTTCAACCGTAAGCTACCACGTGCCCCAAGGGACAGCCTGCCCGGGAGGGTGTGTATGAGCATCCCTGTTCCCCTAAGCAGAGAGTGACACCGTGCTGTTGTCTTCTTCAGGCATCAGGAGGGATCCCTCAAAGGTCTTTGTGCCAAGGACGGTGATCATCGGGGGCAAGGTGAGTGGGGTCAGGAGTTTGGGGCACTTCTGGAGGGAGTCCTTTAAAAAAAATCACAATCCCAGACTGGTTTGGGTTGGAAAGGACCTTAAAGCTCATCCAGTCCCAACAGCCCTGCCATGGTCAAGCCCAAGCCCCATCCAGCCTGGGCTGAGACACTGCCAGGGATTGGGCAGCCACAGCTTCTCTGGGAAACCTGGCACAGGGGCTCAGCACCCTCACAACACAGAATTTCTCCCTCCCATCTCATCTCCATCTCCCCTCTTCCAGCTGGAAACCCTTTCCCCTGTCCTATCACTCCAGACCCTTGTCCCAAGTCCCTCCCCATCTTTCCTGGAGCCTCTTGAGGCACTGGAGGATGCCCCAAGGGGTTGGGTGCAGATGTTCTCATGGAGCTGAGTCCTCTAAACCCCCTGGGAAGCCCTGAGGCAGCACTTCCTGGCTTCAACCCAAGCAAACTTCTGCTGGTCAGGCAACTCCCCAAAAGTTGGTGGCACAACACATGGATGGGATGAGGGATGGGAGCATAGGAGAGTGGGTGCTTCTCTGGGCACCTGGGAGCTGGTTGGTCCTTGCCTGCTCCCAGCACCAGCCCTGTGGGCTCATCCATGCTTTTCTCCTAGGCTGCTCCAGGATATCACATGGCAAAAATGATCATCAAGCTCATCAATGCTGTGGCTCACGTGGTGAACAATGACCCTGCTGTGGGGAACAAGCTGAAGGTCATCTTCCTGGAGAACTACAGAGTCTCCCTGGCAGAGAAAGGTAGACCCCGTGGGGCAACTTGTGGGGATGGGATGTCCACCCTGTGGCTGTCCAGCAGCCCATCCCCACAAGACAGCAGATCTAAAGGCCACAACACAGACCCAAAAGTGGTGACCGTAAGCCCCTTGTGTCCCTATGTTTGGTTGGCAGTGATCCCTGCTACTGACCTGTCAGAGCAGATCTCCACAGCAGGCACGGAGGCATCTGGCACAGGGAACATGAAGTTCATGCTGAACGGGGCTCTGACCATCGGCACCATGGATGGAGCCAACGTGGAGATGGCTGAGGAGGCGGAGAGGAAACCTGTTCATCTTTGGCATGAGGGTGGAGGACGTCATGGAGCTGGACAAGGAAGGTGAGGGCTGGGGATGCCCCGGGGTGCCCCACAAGCAGCTGAAGCAGCAGCATCTGGTCTCAACCCTTCCCTCCAGGTACAACGCCCAGGGGTACTACAACCGGCTCCCCGAGTTGAAACAAGCCATCGACCAGATCCAGATGGCTTCTTCTCCCCAGAGGAGCCTGACCTCTTCAAAGATGTGGTCAACATGCTCTTCCACCATGACCGGTGAGCCCCGAGATGCCACCCATCCCATGGGTTGGGTCTCTCCACTAAACTCACCACCCACCCACCCACCCCCTGGTTGATGAGGTCCCATTTCCAGTTGGTTTTCCACAGATCCAGGAGGCTCCCACGCATGGCACATGAAAGCCTGGGATACATCCAGGCCAAGAAGCATTTGGTTGTGCAGCTCTTTATCAGTTGATAGATGGTTTTAGATATGTCAGGGCTTTCCTGGCCAGAGCACTCAGCCAAGGGCTGGAGGTGTTGGCATTGCAGAAATGTTTTCCCAGTGAGCTGACACAGGGTGTGTCCTCCTGGGGCACCCACCCAACCTCTGCTGCAGCACCCACGGGCTGCCAGGGCTCTGTTCAAACATGGCTTGGGGAGGATGGACCTCTCTGAAGCGTTTGTGTTGGAGAAAGCTCCAGATCTGGCAGCAGGAGCCCCGTGTGCTGCAGCCACCAACCACCACTGTGTTCCCACCTACACCTTTCTGGTCTTGTTGACTTCTCTTTTCATCACTTCTGCAGGTTTAAAGTCTTTGCAGACTATGAGGCTTATGTCAAATGCCAGGAGAAGGTCAACGAGCTCTACCTGGTGAGTGCCAGCCCAAGGAGAAGGTGGGGAGTGGTGATGGGAACAACATCCCATCTAGAGAAGGGGTCTGGTGGGACTGTACTCATTAGATGGGCTTCTGGCAAGGAGACTCCTGTCCCAACACCCCAACCAGAAGGGGTCTGGTGGGGCTTTACACATAGATGGGGTCCTGGCAAGAAGGTTCCTCGCCCAACATCTGGAGAAGAGGTCTGGTGAGGCTCTGGTGGGTTCCCACTGAGGAGACTCCCAGCCAGAAGTCTACCAGGGCTTTGCACGTGGATGGTGTTCTTGGTGAGAAAGCTGCTCTTAAGGCTAACATGTCACCCTCTGGCTGCTCCATCCCACCAATTCTCCTTGCAGAATTCCAAGGCATGGACCAAGATGGTGATCAAGAACATCGCTGCGGCCGGCAAGTTCTCCAGTGACCGGACCATCAAGGAATATGCCCGGGATATCTGGCACGTGGAACCCTCTGACCTGAAGATCCCACCCCCCAACGAGCCCCGGGATGCTGTTGAGGACAAGACCCTCAATGGCAGGGTGGCATAGGGGCCTGGGGCCACCACCGGGGGACACGAGCACGTAAAATGGTCCTTGCTGCTGTCTAATGTCTCTGTGGCTGCTGTTGGCCATGCCAGGGATGGGGAAGGAGGGGAAGAGGGGTGGGATTTTGGTGAGGGAAGCGTGGTGGGGAAAGCAAACCCGTTTGGTCACCCTGTCACTGCAGAGGGGCTAAAAATAAAGTGCCACCAGAGTCCAAAGGGCTGTTTGCCAAAGCCTAAAAACGAGGGCCTGGGCTGGCATCTTCCAACACTGCTCCAGGCCGGGAGGTGCAGGGGGTGAGGTGCTGGGGACAGGGTGGCAGCTGAGCCCCTGAGGTGATGCCAAAGCAGGACTTGGGGTGAAGAGTTAACGGCGGTCTGTGCACAGTCACCCCCCCCAGTGCTGCCCCATGGATGGCTCACCACTTGCATGGTCCCATCCTGGGAGCAGGAACCAGCTGGCAAGGAGGATCTCCATCCCCTGAGGAACCTGCGTAGCATCCTTGAGGAGTTCTAGAACAGTTTAGAAAGTTATTTATTTTTCTGCAGTAGTTTATGTTTTTATTATAATAATTCTATGATTACATACAGCAGCTCAAGTGCCATGCAGGGGTGTTCCTGGCTTGTGGGGGGGGAGGATGAGGGGAGTGTGCACCAAGCCTGCCATCACTTGATGTTCAAGAAGTCTCTGCAAGAAGATGTAATAAACCTCACGCTGTGTCACCATCCATGCTTCCCTGCTGCTCCAGACCTTGGTTTTCTGAGCCCTGGATGTGAGGGCTGAGCTGGCTTAGGGCAAAAAGGACCCTGGGGACAGGTTTCTAGGGCCACCTCCCCATGGCACTTGGGGGTGAGGATGGGCTCAGAGCACGCAAAGAGCCAGGAGAGCTCCAAAATCAAGAACCAAGGAGTACTGGACAGGCAGGAAGGAGAAGGGGGAGGTACCTTCTGCCTTCATGGCATGGGGAGGATGGACCCCATGGAAGAAGGCCCCAAGGTTTATTTGGTGCTCAACACCCTCCCCCCTCCTCCTGTTTCTGCAGAGCAGCACTTACTTCACCAGGGCAGGCAGCTCTGGGGTTAAGGATATTAGTCATGGCCCAGACCCAGCTTTTCTGGGAAGGTGATCATCTTCACCTTGGTTTTGTCCCTGTAGGCACTGCGTGCCATCTCGAAGATGAGACTGCCATGGGGTGGGGGGGGAGACATGGGTTAAATGGCGAGGCAAAGGGGACACCCCAAAAGCCCCTCCTATGCACTCTTGGGGTTACTGGCCACCCACCACCTCCTCTTCTTGTTTCTCCCCAAAAAACTAGGCTAAGCCAAGAAAGTTCCCCAAGCCTACGAAGGAGAATGAAGGTGTTGGGAGTGAAGTCCAGAGGAGGCCCCTGGAGCTGCCTGGGAGGGCTGGGAGCAGCTCTGCTCTGGAGCCCAGGCTTGGAGAGGAGTTGGGGGTGTTGAGGCTGGACGAAGAGAAGGCTGGTCAATTGCGGGAGACCTTAGAGCACCTTCCATGTGCCTAAGGGGCTCCAGGAAAATGCCTGCCGCGGAGGGACTGGGGACAAGGGCAGGGAGGGATGGGATGAGGGGGAAGGAGTTTCCAGGACGGAGAGAGATGAGATGTGAGGGAAGAAATAGTTTGTTGATGAGGGTGCTGACAAGGCCCCTGGTGCCAGGTTTCCACAGAGAAGCTGTGGCTGCCCCCATCCCTGGCAGTGTCTCAGCCCAGGTTGGATGGGGCTTGGAGCAACCTGGGCTGGTGGGAGGTGTCCCTGACCATGGCAGAGAACAGGGATTGGATGGTTTTTAAGGTCCTTTCCAACCCAAACCAGGCTGGGATTCTGATTAGCCCAGCACCCACCCAGGAGGTGAGGGTGGTCCCCACCTTGCGTCCCAGGTGCAGAGGCACCACAGTGTCATCTTCTGCATGCAGGAGGAGGAGTGGACAGGCCAGGACCTTCACACTGTGGGCAGCAAGCACAGAGGAGTCATTCCAGAGTCACCACAGACCATCTGGAGGCTCCCTGGGTGCTGCTAAACCCCCCCACAGCAACCCTTGCCCCCCACACATTCACAGCTCTCCCAGCCCATGGGTGATGCCCACACCACTCTTCCCAGCACAGCAGCACCCAAATAACCTTAACCCCCCCCAAAAAATCAGGGTGCTCAAGCTCCAGAACCACCTGTGAAGCTGGTGGCTTCTAGCAAAGGCTCCCCCAAACATGGAGGGGGAAGGTGCCACCTTCCACAACATGTGGATGCAGCAATGTGGAGGGGGCACCATGTGCTCAAAAGCAGGAGGATGTTGGGTCATGGACTTCGCTCAGCAGGAATATTGATACCTGAAGTTATGCATATTTTAAAAAAAAGGTAAATTAAAGCATGAGTAAGCTGAGCAAGGACAAAGAGTGTGGGGAGGGCATCATAGGACACGTCCAACTGCTCACTCCTTGGCCAGGTGGTCCCAATATCACCTCCACCCCACCCCATCTCCATCCCTCCGGGCACTCACTTCTCATCACTGCTGAAGAACATGTTGTTCAGGGCCAGTGAGTCCAAGAAGAGGTACTCAAAACCTGGGAACTGGCGGTAGATCTGCCAAGGAGAAGGGTTGGAGGGATGCTGGATGGTGGCTTTGCTGGCTGCACCCTTCCTCTGCCACATGGAGGGGGGGGGGAAGAGACTGAGGTGTCTGGGATTGTCACCCCATGGCCCCAGCCCTCAGACTCACCAGGGCCACAGGGATGTTGGCAGCTGCTTCACGGATGTTGGTGTAGGGTGACTCCAGGATGACAGCACCAACCTGGACCCCTGAGGACAGAGTGGGGTGAGGACATGGCTGCAGGGGGACTGTCCCCTCTGCTGGGCTGCTGCCACCCTCCCATCCCAGCTGCTGCTGTGATGCCCCTGTCCTGCTAAGGAGTTGGGGACAGCCACTTGTCTTGATGCTGGAGCAGGGTGACAGGACTCTCCAGCTCCTCTGCACCCCCCTCTAAAATCCATCCAGGGGTGTTCAGAGCCCCCAGGGTGGGGACATGGCACAGGGTCAACTCAGCCATACTGTCCCTTACCTCTCTCCTCCTGCAGTTTCCTCGCTGTGTTGGTGGCAACCCTGTGAGAGAGGAGGTGACAATGAGGGGGGGCAGTGGCACTGCCCCAGCACCCTCGGACCCCCCCCCTTTTCCCACTGGGTTTTGCTTTGTGGGTGTCTCCACCAAGGAGCTGCTCCAAGCCTTAGGTCCATCTGCAGGTGGCAGTGGTCTGGCAGCAGTGTTCCAGCTCAGGGACAGGCTGGTGGTCACACCCATGGGTCACCCAGCCCTACACCTACCCTGTCCCCAAGGAGTGTCCCCAGAAGAGGATGCTGCTGTTCCCACTCCTTGCTTTGGCCCAGTCATAGAGGGCCAGGGCATCCGTGGTTAAGCCCCTCTCTGTGGGGTGCCCACTGGAGTCCCCATAGCCTGTGGAGGGGACACACAGGTGAGTGTCACCCCTCATGGGGAGGTCACCAGCGTCAGGGTGCAGGGTGTGGGGGGGTGTGGGGGGGGCATTCAGTGGGTGTTTTTACCTCTGTAGTCCAGAGCCAAGATGTGGAAGTCAGCAGCTCCCATTGCCTGTCAGAGGAGCAGCACCAGATGATGTCTTGGGGGGGGGGGTTTGCACACCCAGGACCCCCAGCATGGCCAGGCTCACACTGCCCCAGGTCCCTCATGGGTCCCCAGAGCCAGCGTGAGCCTCGTCCCCATCAGGTCCCTTGTCCCCCCCCCAAGGGATCACTTACCTTCAAGAACTGGATGCGGTGGCTTGCAGCCCTGAGGGGAAAGGGAGGTTAGAGATGGGGGGACTCCATCCCCAGCTCCAGGGACCCTCTTCTTCTCCCATGGGTCACCTTTTCCCAGGAGGGGGCTGCTCTGGGATGTTCTGACACTTCCCTTGAACTCAAGGAGACTTTTCTTGGCTGGTGGGGTCAGAAACCACCACAGCAGCCCCAGCCTGGCAGCTCTGCTGCACTGAGTTAGTTCTCACCAGCAAAGCCACAAGACACATGTCCCAAAAATGTTCTCTGGTACTCACCTGGTCCCCCCATTGCCATGCAGGTAGATGATGATGGGGTGAGTGTCACCAAGTGCCTCCTCATACCAGCGCTGGTCCTTGCCCTGTGCCTCAGCCCCTCTGCTGCCCGGTACCGTGTGCCTGGGGGGGTCAGAGCAGAGTTACCCTGGGGATCTCCCCCCCCTCAGCATCCCCTAATTTAGGACCCTGGTGTAGCTCCACGATGGGTGCTGGTGCTCACCAGATGCCCACGGTGACTCCAGGCTCGGTGGGGAGGTAGAGGCTGATGGTGTTGTTCAGCAGCAGCTCCGGGCGCCGAAGGTCAGTGAGGAAGGGGATGGTCACTGAGAATCATAGAGCCACAGAATCATGGAATCAGTGTCAGGGGTTGGGAGGGAGCTGTGGAGCTGCTCCAGTGCCAGCCCTGCCCCAGCAGGATCCCCCAGGGCAGGACACACAGAACACATCCAGGGGGGGTTGGAAAGGCTCCAGAGAAGGAGACTCCACAACCTCTCTGGGCAGCCTGGGCCAGGGCTCCCTCACCCTCCCAGCAGAGGAGTTTCTCCTCAGCTTCAGCTGGAACTTCCTCTCTTCTCCCTTCACCCCATTATTCCTTGTCCTACTCCTGGGCACCACTGAACAGAGATTGGCCCCTTCCTCTTGCCCCCCACCCCTCAGCTCTTGATGGACATTCAGAGATCCCCTCTCAGCCTTCTCTTCTCCAGGCTGAACAGCCCCAGGGCTCTCAGTCTCTTTTTAAAAAGCACAGAAAAAAGAAAAATAGAAAAGAAAATCACAGCCATCACATGAACCCTCACACCCAGCTGGATCTGGTTTGTTTTGTTTTGTTTTTTCCAATTTTGCCAAAGCAACGTGTTACACATATATACATATGTATTAATTTTTTTTTCTAACCAACCTGCCTGCCAGCCAAGGGCTGTGCTGGGGCATGGATAGGTGAGCCACCTCCTCACACCCCAATTTCTCACCCCATCCCTGCTGTGCCTGCCCAGATGTGTTGCAACCTTTCAGGAGTAACACGGGGTGGCCAGCAAGTGGGTTGTTGCAGCTTGCAGAACACCGGGTGCCAAGGAGCAAGATCCCCCCCCCGAGCCACCCCCCACCAACCCACAGCAAGGAGGGGGTGCAGCCCCATCCGAGCTTTGGGGACAACCCCCTTCTCCTCCTTTCTCGAGCTGGAAGAGCCTGATGGCACTCACGGAAATTCAGGAAGACAGCTTTGGTCAGCAGGGCAGGGAAGAGGCGGACGAGGAAGGGCACGGAGGTGTAGATGAGGAGCAGCCCCAGGAGGAGGGTACGCAGCAGGGACCACCATGCCAGCCGGCCCCTGCAAGGCAGACACCCCCTTAGCACGTCCCCTCCCGTCCCCAAGGATTTTGGGACACGACAGAGTGGTGTCCCCCATCCCCAAGCTCAGAGGTTATGGTTGGATGCAGCTGCTTCTCCCCAGCCAGGGACCCAAGGCTGCCATTTGTGTCTCCCCGGGTCTTCTCGGTTCTTCTCCGCTCTGGGTTTGTGTTCGGCTTCGGGGAATGGAGCCCAGGTGTTGGAGCAGCCCCGCTGTGACACAGCGGCCATGATCCCATCCCTGGCAGCTTCCCACGGGATACGGGCAGGCAGGAAGGGCAGGGCACATGCCAGGGCCAGGAGCTGCAAGCCCAACCAGCAAGAAGGAGCAATCGATACTCTGAGCCACCACCCCCAGCCCTGGATGGTGACACACGGAGCACGGAGATGTCCCCAAGCTTTAGGGGACGCACTAGGAAAGGGGCCTGGAGAGTCAGCCGGGGATGGGGATCACCTCCAGCTCCAGGGAGGGAAGGGAAAGCCAAGAGCTGCAGCTTGCCCGGCATGGCCGTCCCTCGTGGGCTGCCGGGAGATGGGGAAACCGGGTCCGGGTGCCCGGGGATTGAGGGCAGAGGTTTCTGACAAGCGGCCAAGCACAGCTCCCTCCCTGGCACCACACGCCTGGGGCCACCGTCACTCCGTAAGAAGCGGATTTAGCCCATTGCCTGCCCCAGGGAGTGCTGCAAGAGCCTGGGGAAGGGTTGCAAAAGCAGTGCCATGGGGCAAGGTGGCATGGTCACCTTCCCGGGAGGGGGCATCAGTCATGCCGGAGCCACGGGGGGCTCCTTCCACGCCAGCTGCCTCCCTCCCCCCCCCAAGATTTTGTCCCAGTGTCCCCGACGTCGGTGCAGGTGGTTATTAGGTGCAGGTTTTGGTTACACCTTCAGGTTCGGGGCGGGTGCTCACGCCCACCCTTGTACAACACCTGTAGCAGGGGAGCACCCGCGGGTCCCCACCTGGGGGACAGCGAAGGGACACGGGGACACAGTGGCAGCGTGAGGAGGGGAGGCATAGCCACGGGATGGGAGTACGGCCGTGGCTGGTGACATAGAGACGTGGCAACGGTACGGGATCATGGCAGTGGCCAGGTGACATGGGGACATTGCTGTGGCTCAGGACCACGGCTGTGGCAAGGTCACGGGGCCGGGATACACACAGATGGGATGACAACGTGACAAAGCCATGGCGTGGGGACACAGAAGCAGTGCCACAGCGCAGGGTGACAGCTTCGGCAGGGTAGCACGGACAGGGGACACAGCGGTGGCACATGCCACCGGGGGACACGGCCGGAGGACAGAGCACGGCCACGGCAGGAGACAGGAGGACCCGGAGCGCAAACACCGCGTGGGGACAGGGACACAAATCACGGGGAAGCGCAGCGCGGCACCGCCAGCCCCAGTGGCAGCCGGGGCTCCTGTCAGTGCCAGTCCGCCGGCCTGGGCTGCTTCCCCGCTGCCTGCACTCACCTCTCCCGCCGACCGGAGCCGTTCTTGCCTTTTCCCCGGCCGCTGTCGCCACCGCTGCCGCCATCCCGCCCCCCATCTCCCCGCTCTCCCCGCTCCCCCCGCCGCCGCATCCTCCCGCTGCGCGCTCCCGACGCCAGGCCCCGCCCACCGCCGCCGTCAGCCACGCCCACTCCCTAAACCACGCCCACACACGGGTCACGTCTACAGCTCCAAGCCACGCCTACGTCATCCAAGCCACGCCCACTCCGGAGCAACCTCGTTCTCTATGTAGGCCACGCCCCCCGCACACCACGCCCCCTCTTCCAAATCAGGCCACGCCCCTCCCTTCAGGCCACGCCCCTTCCCGCCTCGCTGAGATTTGGGGTGCGGAGGGACCCCCGCAGCCCCTTTGTCCCCGAAGGGTGGGACAGGGGCACCCCGGAGGGAGCAGGGAGGTGACACGGGGAGGGAGTCAGCCTTACCGTGGCAAGGGGTGGGCAGGGAAAGCTTGGGAAAGCTTC